>NW_024037689.1:20842-51305 GCF_015832195.1 Motacilla alba alba
GGGACAAGCTGCCACCTGTGCCAACTCGGGCTGCTTTGAGAGTGCCCATGGAGCTCTGCGAACTGAGACCAGGAACTTGGGGTGGTGAGTTTTGCTATACCGGGGCAGAAGCCTTTTTGTGTACAGGTAGGCCCTCGGCCCTTAGGGGCCGGCTGCCTGCTGGATTTTCGCGAATCCGAAGATGATGCCCAGGGACAAGCTGCCACCTGTGCCAACTCGGGCTGCTTTGAGAGTGCCCCATGGAGCTCTGCAAACTGACACCAGGAAAGTGGGCTGGTGCGTTTTGCTTACCGGAGCAGAAGCCTTTTTGTGTACCAGGTAGGCCCTCGGCCCTTAGGGGCCGGCTGCCTGCTGGATTTCCGCGAATCCGAAGATGCCGCCCAGGGACAAGCTGCCAGCTGTGCCAACTCGGGCTGCTTTGAGAGTGCCCATGGAGCTCTGCAAACTGACACCAGGAACGTGGGCTGGTGAGTTTTTGCTTACCGGGGCAGAAGCCTTTTTGTGTACCAGGTAGGCCCTCGGCCCTTAGGGGCCGGCTGCCTGCTGGATTTCCGCGAATCCGAAGATGCCGCCCAGGGACAAGCTGCCACCTGTGCCAACTCGGGCTGCTTTGAGAGTGCCCATGGAGCTCTGCAAACTGACACCAGGAACGTGGGCTGGTGAGTTTTGCTTACCGGGGCAGAAGCCTTTTTGTGTACCAGGTAGGCCCTCGGCCCTTAGGGGCCGGCTGCCTGCTGGATTTCCGCGAATCCGAAGATGCCGCCCAGGGACAAGCTGCCACCTGTGCCAACTCGGGCTGCTTTGAGAGTGCCCATGGAGCTCTGCAAACTGACACCAGGAACGTGGGCTGGTGGGTTTTGCTTACCGGAGCAGAAGCCTTTTTGTGTACCAGGTAGGCCCTCGGCCCTTAGGGGCCGGCTGCCTGCTGGATTTCCGCGAATCCGAAGATGCCGCCCAGGGACAAGCTGCCACCTGTGCCAACTCGGGCTGCTTTGAGAGTGCCCATGGAGCTCTGCAAAACTGAGACCAGGAACGTGGGCTGGTGAGTTTTGCTTACCGGAGCAGAAGCCTTTTTGTGTACCAGGTAGGCCCTCGGCCCTTAGGGGCCGGCTGCCTGCTGGATTTCCGCGAATCCGAAGATGCCGCCCAGGGACAAGCTGCCACCTGTGCCAACTCGGGCTGCTTTGAGAGTGCCCATGGAGCTCTGCGAACTTGACACCAGGAACGTGGGCTGGTGAGTTTTTGCTTACCGGTGGCAAGAAGCCTTTTTGTGTACCAGGTAGGTCCTCGGCCCTTAGGGGCCGGCTGCCTGCTGGATTTCCGCGAATCCGAAGATGATGCCCAGGGACAAGCTGCCAGCTGTGCCAACTCGGGCTGCTTTGAGAGTGCCCATGGAGCTCTGCAAACTGACACCAGGAACGTGGGCTGGTGAGTTTTGCTTACCGGGGCAGAAGCCTTTTTTGTGTACCAGGTAGGCCCTCGGCCCTTAGGGGCCGGCTGCCTGCTGGATTTCCGCGAATCCGAAGATGCCGCCCAGGGACAAGCTGCCACCTGTGCCAACGCGGGCTGCTTTGAGAGTGCCCATGGAGCTCTGCAAACTGACACCAGGAACGTGGGCTGGTGAGTTTTGCTTACCGGAGCAGAAGCCTTTTTGTGTACCAGGTAGGCCCTCGGCCCTTAGGGGCCGGCTGCCTGCTGGATTTCCGCGAATCCGAAGATGCCAGCCCAGGGACAAGCGGCCACCTGTGCCAACTCGGGCTGCTTTGAGAGTGCCCATGGAGCTCTGCAAACTGACACCAGGAACGTGGGCTGGTGAGTTTTGCTTACCGGGGCAGAAGCCTTTTTGTGTACCAGGTAGGCCCTCGGCCCTTAGGGGCCGGCTGCCTGCTGGATTTCCGCGAATCCGAAGATGCCGCCCAGGGACAAGCTGCCACCTGTGCCAACTCGGGCTGCTTTGAGAGTGCCCATGGAGCTCTGCAAACTGAGACCAGGAACGTGGGCTGGTGAGTTTTGCTTACCGGGGCAGAAGCCTTTTTGTGTACCAGGTAGGCCCTCGGCCCTTAGGGGCCGGCTGCCTGCTGGATTTCCGCGAATCCGAAGATGATGCCCAGGGACAAGCTGCCACCTGTGCCAACTCGGGCTGCTTTGAGAGTGCCCATGGAGCTCTGCAAACTGAGACCAGGAACGTGGGCTGGTGAGTTTTGCTTACCGGGGCAGAAGCCTTTTTGTGTACCAGGTAGGCCCTCGGCCCTTAGGGGCCGGCTGCCTGCTGGATTTCCGCGAATCCGAAAGATGCCGCCCAGGACAAGCTGCCAGCTGTGCCAACTCGGGCTGCTTGAGAGTGCCCATGGAGCTCTGCAAACTGAGACCAGGAACGTGGGCTGGTGAGTTTTGCTTACCGGGGCATGAAGCCTTTTTGTGTACCAGGTAGGCCCTCGGCCCTTAGGGGCCGGCTGGCAGCTGGATTTCCGCGAATCCGAAGATGCCGCCCAGGGACAAAGCTGCCACCTTTGCCAACTCGGGGCTGCTTTGAGACGTGCCCATGGAGCTCTGCAAACTGAGACCAGGAACGTGGGCTGGTGAGTTTTTGCTTACCGGGGCAGAAGCCTTTTTGTGTACCAGGTAGGCCCTCGGCCCTTAGGGGCCGGCTGCCTGCTGGATTTCCGCGAATCCGAAGATGCCGCCCAGGGACAAGCTGCCACCTGTGCCAACTCGGGCTGCTTTGAGAGTGCCCATGGAGCTCTGCAAACTGAGACCAGGAACGTGGGGTGGTGAGTTTTGCTTACCGGGGCAGAAGCCTTTTTGTGTACCAGGTAGGCCCTCGGCCCTTAGGGGCCGGCTTGCCTGCTGGATTTCCGCGAATCCGAAGATGCCGCCCAGGGACAAGCTGCCACCTGTGCCAACTCGGGCTGCTTTTGAGAGTGCCCATGGAGCTCTGCAAACTGACACCAGGAACATGGGCTGGTGAGTTTTGCTTACCGGGGCAGAAGCCTTTTTGTGTACCAGGTAGGCCCTCGGCCCTTAGGGGCCGGCTGCCTGCTGGATTTCCGCGAATCCGAAGATGCCGCCCAGGGACAAGCTGCACCTGTGCCAACTCGGGCTGCTTTGAGAGTGCCCATGGAGCTCTGCAAACTGACACCAGGAACATGGGGTGGTGAGTTTTGCTTACCGGAGCAGAAGCCTTTTTGTGTGTACCAGGTAGGCCCTCGGCCCTTAGGGGCCGGCTGCCTGCTGGATTTCCGCGAATCCGAAGATGCCGCCCAGGGACAAGCTGCCACCTGTGCCAACTCGGGCTGCTTTGAGAGTGCCCATGGAGCTCTGCAAACTGAGACCAGGAACGTGGGCTGGTGCGTTTTGCTTACCGGGGGCAGAAGCCTTTTTGTGTACCAGGTAGGCCCTCGGCCCTTAGGGCCGGCTGCCTGCTGGATTTCCGCGAATCCGAAGATGCCGCCCAGGGACAAGCGGCCAGCTGTGCCAACTCGGGCTGCTTTGAGAGTGCCCATGGAGCTCTGCAAACTGACACCAGGAACGTGGGCTGGTGAGTTTTTGCTTACCGGGGCAGAAGCCTTTTTGTGTACCAGGTAGGCCCTCGGCCCTTAGGGGCCGGCTGCCTGCTGGGATTTCCGCGAATCCGAAGATGCCGCCCAGGGACAAGCTGCCACCTGTGCCAACTCGGGCTGCTTTGAGAGTGCCCATGGAGCTCTGCAAAGTGACACCAGGAACGTGGCTGGTGAGTTTTGCTTACCGGGGCAGAAGCCTTTTTGTGTACCAGGTAGGCCCTCGGCCCTTAGGGGCCGGCTGCCTGCTGGATTTCCGCGAATCCGAAGATGATGCCCAGGGACAAGCTGCCACCTGTGCCAACTCGGGCTGCTTTGGGAGTGCCCATGGAGCTCTGCAAACTGACACCAGGAAACGTGGGCTGGTGAGTTTTGCTTACCGGGCAGAAGCCTTTTTGTGTACCAGGTAGGCCCTCGGCCCTTAGGGGCCGGCTGCCTGCTGGATTTCCGCGAATCCGAAGATTGCCGCCCAGGTACAAGCTGCCAGCTGTGCCAACTCGGGCTGCTTTGAGAGTGCCCATGGAGCTCTGCAAACTGACACCAGGAACGTGGGCTGGTGAGTTTTTCTTACCGGGGCAGAAGCCTTTTTGTGTGTACCAGGTAGGCCCTCGGCCCTTAGGGGCCGGCTGCCTGCTGGATTTCCGTGAATCCGAAGATGCCGCCCAGGGACAAGCGGCCACCTGTGCCAACTCGGGCTGCTTTGAGAGTGCCCATGGAGCTCTGCAAACTGACACCAGGAACGTGGGCTGGTGAGTTTTGCTTACCGGGGCAGAAGCCTTTTTGTGTACCAGGTAGGCCCTCGGCCCTTAGGGGCCGGCTGCCTGCTGGATTTCCGCGAATCCGAAGATGCCGCCCAGGGACAAGCTGCCACCTGTGCCAACTCGGGCTGCTTTGAGAGTGCCCATGGAGCTCTGCAAACTGACACCAGGAACGTGGGCTGGTGAGTTTTGCTTACCGGGGCAGAAGCCTTTTTGTGTACCAGGTAGGCCCTCGGCCCTTAGGGGCCGGCTGCCTGCTGGATTACCGCGAATCCGAAGATGATGCCCAGGGACAAGCTGCCACCTGTGCCAACTCGGGCTGCTTTGAGAGTGCCCATGGAGCTCTGCAAACTGAGACCAGGAACGTGGGCTGGTGAGTTTTGCTTACCGGAGGCAGAAGCCTTTTTGTGTACCAGGTAGGCCCTCGGCCCTTAGGGGCCGGCTGCCTGCTGGATTTCCGCGAATCCGAAGATGCCGCCCAGGGACAAGCTGCCACCTGTGCCAACTCGGGCTGCTTTGAGAGTGCCCATGGAGCTCTGCAAACTGAGACCAGGAACGTGGGCTGGTGAGTTTTGCTTACCGGGCAGAAGCCTTTTTGTGTACCAGGTAGGCCCTCGGCCCTTAGGGGCGGCTGGCAGCTGGATTTCCGCGAATCCGAAGATGCCGCCCAGGGACAAGCTGCCACCTTTGCCAACTCGGGCTGCTTTGAGAGTGCCCATGGAGCTCTGCAAACTGAGACCAGGAACGTGGGCTGGTGAGTTTTGCTTACCGGGGCAGAAGCCTTTTTGTGTACCAGGTAGGCCCTCGGCCCTTAGGGGCCGGCTGCCTGCTGGATTTCCGCGAATCCGAAGATGCCGCCCAGGGACAAGCTGCCACCTGTGCCAACTCGGGCTGCTTTGAGAGTGCCCATGGAGCTCTGCAAACTGACACAGGAACGTGGGCTGGTGAGTTTTGCTTACCGGGGGCAGAAGCCTTTTTGTGTACCAGGTAGGCCCTCGGCCCTTAGGGGGCCCGGCTGCCTGCTGGATTTCCGCGAATCCGAAGATGCCGCCCAGGGACAAGCTGCCACCTGTGCCAACTCGGGCTGCTTTGAGAGTGCCCATGGAGCTCTGCAAACTGACACCAGGAACGTGGGCTGGTGAGTTTTGCTTACCGGGGCAGAAGCCTTTTTTGTGTACCAGGTAGGCCCTCGGCCCTTAGGGGCCGGCTGCCTGCTGGATTTCCGCGATTCCGAAGATGATGCCCAGGGACAAGCTGCCACCTGTGCCAACTCGGGCTGCTTTGAGAGTGCCCATGGAGCTCTGCAAACTGAGACCAGGAACGTGGGCTGGTGAGTTTTGCTTACCGGGGCAGAAGCCTTTTTGTGTACCAGGTAGGCCCTCGGCCCCTTAGGGGCCGGCTGCCTGCTGGATTTCCGCGAATCCGAAGATGCCGCCCAGGGACAAGCTGCCACCTGTGCCAACTCGGGCTGCTTTGAGAGTGCCCATGGAGCTCTGCAAACTGAGACCAGGAACGTGGGCTGGTGAGTTTTGCTTACCGGGGCAGAAGCCTTTTTTGTGTACCAGGTAGGCCCTCGGCCCTTAGGGGCCGGCTGGCAGCTGGATTTCCGCGAATCCGAAGATGCCGCCCAGGGACAAGCTGCCACCTTTGCCAACTCGGGCTGCTTTGAGAGTGCCCATGGAGCTCTGCAAACTGAGACCAGGAACGTGGGCTGGTGAGTTTTGCTTACCGGGGCAGAAGCCTTTTTGTGTACCAGGTAGGCCCTGGGCCCTTAGGGGCCGGCTGCCTGCTGGATTTCCGCGAATCCGAAGATGCCGCCCAGGGACAAGCTGCCACCTGTGCCAACTCGGGCTGCTTTGAGAGTGCCCATGGAGCTCTGCAAACTGAGACCAGGAACGTGGGGTGGTGAGTTTTGCTTACCGGGGGCAGAAGCCTTTTTGTGTACCAGGTAGGCCCTCGGCCCTTAGGGGGCCGGCTGCCTGCTGGATTTCCTGCGAATCCGAAGATGCCGCCCAGGGACAAGCTGCCACCTGTGCCAACTCGGGCTGCTTGTGAGAGTGCCCATGGAGCTCTGCAAACTGACACCAGGAACATGGGCTGGTGAGTTTTGCTTACCGGGGCAGAAGCCTTTTTGTGTACCAGGTAGGCCCTCGGCCCTTTAGGGGCCGGCTGCCTGCTGGATTTCCGCGAATCCGAAGATGCCGCCCAGGGACAAGCTGCCACCTGTGCCAACTCGGGGCTGCTTTGAGAGTGCCCATGGAGCTCTGCAAACTGACACCAGGAACATGGGGTGGTGAGTTTTGCTTACCGGAGCAGAAGCCTTTTTGTGTACCAGGTAGGCCCTCGGCCCTTATGGGGCCGGCTGCCTGCTGGATTTCCGCGAATCCGAAGATTGCCGCCCAGGGACAAGCTGCCACCTGTGCCAACTCGGGCTGCTTTGAGAGTGCCCATGGAGCTCTGCAAACTGAGACCAGGAACGTGGGGCTGGTGCGTTTTGCTTACCGGGGCAGAAGCCTTTTTGTGTACCAGGTAGGCCCTCGGCCCTTAGGGGCCGGCTGCCTGCTGGATTTCCGCGAATCCGAAGATGCCGCCCAGGGACAAGCGGCCAGCTGTGCCAACTCGGGCTGCTTTGAGAGTGCCCATGGAGCTCTGCAAACTGACACCAGGAACGTGGGCTGGTGAGTTTTGCTTACCGGGGCAGAAGCCTTTTTGTGTACCAGGTAGGCCCTCGGCCCTTAGGGGCCGGCTGCCTGCTGGATTTCCGCGAATCCGAAGATGCCGCCCAGGGACAAGCTGCCACCTGTGCCAACTCGGGCTGCTTTGAGAGTGCCCATGGAGCTCTGCAAACTGACACCAGGAACGTGGGCTGGTGAGTTTTGCTTACCAGGGCAGAAGCCTTTTTGTGTACCAGGTAGGCCCTCGGCCCTTAGGGGGCCGGCTTGCCTGCTGGATTTCCGCGAATCCGAAGATGATGCCCAGGGACAAGCTGCCACCTGTGCCATACTCGGGCTGCTTTGGGATGTGCCCATGGAGCTCTGCAAACTGACACCAGGAACGTGGGCTGGTGAGTTTTGCTTACCTGGGGCAGAAGCCTTTTGTGTACCAGGTAGGCCCTCGGCCCTTAGGGGCCGGCTTGCCTGCTGGATTTCCGCGAATCCGAAGATGCCGCCCAGGGACAAGCTGCCAGCTGTGCCAACTCGGGCTGCTTTGAGAGTGCCCATGGAGCTCTGCAAACTGACACCAGGAACGTGGGCTGGTGAGTTTTTCTTACCGGGGCAGAAGCCTTTTTGTGTACCAGGTAGGCCCTCGGCCCTTAGGGGCCGGCTGCCTGCTGGATTTCCGTGAATCCGAAGATGCCGCCCAGGGACAAGCGGCCACCTGTGCCAACTCGGGCTGCTTTGAGAGTGCCCATGGAGCTCTGCAAACTGACACCAGGAACGTGGGCTGGTGAGTTTTGCTTACCGGGGCAGAAGCCTTTTTGTGTACCAGGTAGGCCCTCGGCCCTTAGGGGCCGGCTGCCTGCTGGATTTCCGCGAATCCGAAGATGCCGCCCAGGGACAAGCTGCCACCTGTGCCAACTCGGGCTGCTTTGAGAGTGCCCATGGAGCTCTGCAAACTGACACCAGGAACGTGGGCTGGTGAGTTTTGCTTACCGGGGCAGAAGCCTTTTTGTGTACCAGGTAGGCCCTCGGCCCTTAGGGGCCGGCTGCCTGCTGGATTTCCGCGAATCCGAAGATGATGCCCAGGGACAAGCTGCCACCTGTGCCAACTCGGGCTGCTTTGAGAGTGCCCATGGAGCTCTGCAAACTGACACCAGGAACGTGGGCTGGTGAGTTTTGCTTACCGGGGCAGAAGCCTTTTTGTGTACCAGGTAGGCCCTCGGCCCTTAGGGGCCGGCTGCCTGCTGGATTTCCGCGAATCCGAAGATGCCGCCCAGGGACAAGCTGCCACCTGTGCCAACTCGGGCTGCTTTGAGAGTGCCCATGGAGCTCTGCAAACTGAGACCAGGAACGTGGGCTGGTGAGTTTTGCTTACCGGGGCAGAAGCCTTTTTGTGTACCAGGTAGGCCCTCGGCCCTTAGGGGCCGGCTGCCTGCTGGATTTCCGCGAATCCGAAGATGCCGCCCAGGGACAAGCTGCCACCTGTGCCAACTCGGGCTGCTTTGAGAGTGCCCATGGAGCTCTGCAAACTGAGACCAGGAACGTGGGGTGGTGAGTTTTGCTTACCGGGGCAGAAGCCTTTTTGTGTACCAGGTAGGCCCTCGGCCCTTAGGGGCCGGCTGCCTGCTGGATTTCCGCGAATCCGAAGATGCCGCCCAGGGACAAGCTGCCACCTGTGCCAACTCGGGCTGCTTTGAGAGTGCCCATGGAGCTCTGCAAACTGACACCAGGAACGTGGGCTGGTGAGTTTTGCTTACCGGGGCAGAAGCCTTTTTGTGTACCAGGTAGGCCCTCGGCCCTTAGGGGCCGGCTGCCTGCTGGATTTCCGCGAATCCGAAGATGCCGCCCAGGGACAAGCTGCCACCTGTGCCAACTCGGGCTGCTTTGAGAGTGCCCATGGAGCTCTGCAAACTGACACCAGGAACATGGGCTGGTGAGTTTTGCTTACCGGAGCAGAAGCCTTTTTGTGTACCAGGTAGGCCCTCGGCCCTTAGGGGCCGGCTGCCTGCTGGATTTCCGCGAATCCGAAGATGCCGCCCAGGGACAAGCTGCCACCTGTGCCAACTCGGGCTGCTTTGAGAGTGCCCATGGAGCTCTGCAAACTGACACCAGGAACATGGGCTGGTGAGTTTTGCTTACCGGAGCAGAAGCCTTTTTGTGTACCAGGTAGGCCCTCGGCCCTTAGGGGCCGGCTGCCTGCTGGATTTCCGCGAATCCGAAGATGCCGCCCAGGGACAAGCTGCCAACTGTGCCAACTCGGGCTGCTTTGAGAGTGCCCATGGAGCTCTGCAAACTGAGACCAGGAACGTGGGCTGGTGCGTTTTGCTTACCGGGGCAGAAGCCTTTTTGTGTACCAGGTAGGCCCTCGGCCCTTAGGGGCCGGCTGCCTGCTGGATTTCCGCGAATCCGAAGATGCCGCCCAGGGACAAGCTGCCACCTGTGCCAACTCGGGCTGCTTTGAGAGTGCCCATGGAGCTCTGCAAACTGAGACCAGGAACGTGGGCTGGTGAGTTTTGCTTACCGGGGCAGAAGCCTTTTTGTGTACCAGGTAGGCCCTCGGCCCTTAGGGGCCGGCTGCCTGCTGGATTTCCGCGAATCCGAAGATGCCGCCCAGGGACAAGCTGCCACCTGTGCCAACTCGGGCTGCTTTGAGAGTGCCCATGGAGCTCTGCAAAGTGACACCAGGAACGTGGGCTGGTGAGTTTTGCTTACCGGGGCAGAAGCCTTTTTGTGTACCAGGTAGGCCCTCGGCCCTTAGGGGCCGGCTGCCTGCTGGATTTCCGCGAATCCGAAGATGATGCCCAGGGACAAGCTGCCACCTGTGCCAACTCGGGCTGCTTTGGGAGTGCCCATGGAGCTCTGCAAACTGAGACCAGGAACGTGGGCTGGTGAGTTTTGCTTACCGGGGCAGAAGCCTTTTTGTGTACCAGGTAGGCCCTCGGCCCTTAGGGGCCGGCTGCCTGCTGGATTTCCGCGAATCCGAAGATGCCGCCCAGGGACAAGCTGCCACCTGTGCCAACTCGGGCTGCTTTGAGAGTGCCCATGGAGCTCTGCAAACTGACACCAGGAACGTGGGCTGGTGAGTTTTGCTTACCGGGGCAGAAGCCTTTTTGTGTACCAGGTAGGCCCTCGGCCCTTAGGGGCCGGCTGCCTGCTGGATTTCCGCGAATCCGAAGATGCCGCCCAGGGACAAGCTGCCACCTGTGCCAACTCGGGCTGCTTTGAGAGTGCCCATGGAGCTCTGCAAACTGAGACCAGGAACGTGGGCTGGTGCGTTTTGCTTACCGGGGCAGAAGCCTTTTTGTGTACCAGGTAGGCCCTCGGCCCTTAGGGGCCGGCTGCCTGCTGGATTTCCGCGAATCCGAAGATGCCGCCCACGGACAAGCTGCCACCTGTGCCAACTCGGGCTGCTTTGAGAGTGCCCATGGAGCTCTGCAAACTGAGACCAGGAACGTGGGCTGGTGAGTTTTGCTTACCGGGGCAGAAGCCTTTTTGTGTACCAGGTAGGCCCTCGGCCCTTAGGGGCCGGCTGCCTGCTGGATTTCCGCGAATCCGAAGATGCCGCCCAGGGACAAGCTGCCACCTGTGCCAACTCGGGCTGCTTTGAGAGTGCCCATGGAGCTCTGCAAAGTGACACCAGGAACGTGGGCTGGTGAGTTTTGCTTACCGGGGCAGAAGCCTTTTTGTGTACCAGGTAGGCCCTCGGCCCTTAGGGGCCGGCTGCCTGCTGGATTTCCGCGAATCCGAAGATGATGCCCAGGGACAAGCTGCCACCTGTGCCAACTCGGGCTGCTTTGGGAGTGCCCATGGAGCTCTGCAAACTGACACCAGGAACGTGGGCTGGTGAGTTTTGCTTACCGGGGCAGAAGCCTTTTTGTGTACCAGGTAGGCCCTCGGCCCTTAGGGGCCGGCTGCCTGCTGGATTTCCGCGAATCCGAAGATGCCGCCCAGGGACAAGCTGCCACCTGTGCCAACTCGGGCTGCTTTGAGAGTGCCCATGGAGCTCTGCAAACTGACACCAGGAACGTGGGCTGGTGAGTTTTGCTTACCGGGGCAGAAGCCTTTTTGTGTACCAGGTAGGCCCTCGGCCCTTAGGGGCCGGCTGCCTGCTGGATTTCCGCGAATCCGAAGATGCCGCCCAGGGACAAGCTGCCAGCTGTGCCAACTCGGGCTGCTTTGAGAGTGCCCATGGAGCTCTGCAAACTGAGACCAGGAACGTGGGCTGGTGAGTTTTGCTTACCGGGGCAGAAGCCTTTTTGTGTACCAGGTAGGCCCTCGGCCCTTAGGGGCCGGCTGCCTGCTGGATTTCCGCGAATCCGAAGATGCCGCCCAGGGACAAGCTGCCACCTGTGCCAACTCGGGCTGCTTTGAGAGTGCCCATGGAGCTCTGCAAACTGACACCAGGAACGTGGGGTGGTGAGTTTTGCTTACCGGGGCAGAAGCCTTTTTGTGTACCAGGTAGGCCCTCGGCCCTTAGGGGCCGGCTGCCTGCTGGATTTCCGCGAATCCGAAGATGCCGCCCAGGGACAAGCTGCCACCTGTGCCAACTCGGGCTGCTTTGAGAGTGCCCATGGAGCTCTGCAAACTGACACCAGGAACATGGGCTGGTGAGTTTTGCTTACCGGGGCAGAAGCCTTTTTGTGTACCAGGTAGGCCCTCGGCCCTTAGGGGCCGGCTGCCTGCTGGATTTCCGCGAATCCGAAGATGCCGCCCAGGGACAAGCTGCCAGCTGTGCCAACTCGGGCTGCTTTGAGAGTGCCCATGGAGCTCTGCAAACTGAGACCAGGAACGTGGGCTGGTGAGTTTTGCTTACCGGGGCAGAAGCCTTTTTGTGTACCAGGTAGGCCCTCGGCCCTTAGGGGCCGGCTGCCTGCTGGATTTCCACGAATCCGAAGATGCCGCCCAGGGACAAGCTGCCACCTGTGCTAACTCGGGCTGCTTTGAGAGTGCCCATGGAGCTCTGCAAACTGAGACCAGGAACGTGGGCTGGTGAGTTTTGCTTACCGGGGCAGAAGCCTTTTTGTGTACCAGGTAGGCCCTCGGCCCTTAGGGGCCGGCTGCCTGCTGGATTTCCACGAATCCGAAGATGCCGCCCAGGGACAAGCTGCCAGATGTGCCAACTCGGGCTGCTTTGAGAGTGCCCATGGAGCTCTGCAAACTGACACCAGGAACGTGGGCTGGTGAGTTTTGCTTACCGGAGCAGAAGCCTTTTTGTGTACCAGGTAGGCCCTCGGCCCTTAGGGGCCGGCTGCCTGCTGGATTTCCGCGAATCCGAAGATGCCGAAGACCTGTGCCAGCCCAGGGACAAGCTGCCACCTGTGCCAACTCGGGCTGCTTTGAGAGTGCCCATGGAGCTCTGCAAACTGAGACCAGGAACGTGGGCTGGTGAGTTTTGCTTACCGGGGCAGAAGCCTTTTTGTGTACCAGGTAGGCCCTCGGCCCTTAGGGGCCGGCTGGCAGCTGGATTTCCGCGAATCCGAAGATGCCGCCCAGGGACAAGCTGCCACCTGTGCCAACTCGGGCTGCTTTGAGAGTGCCCATGGAGCTCTGCAAACTGACACCAGGAACGTGGGCTGGTGAGTTTTGCTTACCGGGGCAGAAGCCTTTTTGTGTACCAGGTAGGCCCTCGGCCCTTAGGGGCCGGCTGCCTGCTGGATTGCCGCGAATCCGAAGATGATGCCCAGGGACAAGCTGCCACCTGTGCCAACTCGGGCTGCTTTGAGAGTGCCCATGGAGCTCTGCAAACTGAGACCAGGAACGTGGGCTGGTGAGTTTTGCTTACCGGGGCAGAAGCCTTTTTGTGTACCAGGTAGGCCCTCGGCCCTTAGGGGCCGGCTGCCTGCTGGATTTCCGCGAATCCGAAGATGCCGCCCAGGGACAAGCTGCCACCTGTGCCAACTCGGGCTGCTTTGAGAGTGCCCATGGAGCTCTGCAAACTGAGACCAGGAACGTGGGCTGGTGAGTTTTGCTTACCGGGGCAGAAGCCTTTTTGTGTACCAGGTAGGCCCTCGGCCCTTAGGGGCCGGCTGGCAGCTGGATTTCCGCGAATCCGAAGATGCCGCCCAGGGACAAGCTGCCACCTGTGCCAACTCGGGCTGCTTTGAGAGTGCCCATGGAGCTCTGCAAACTGAGACCAGGAACGTGGGCTGGTGAGTTTTGCTTACCGGGGCAGAAGCCTTTTTGTGTACCAGGTAGGCCCTCGGCCCTTAGGGGCCGGCTGCCTGCTGGATTTCCGCGAATCCGAAGATGCCGCCCAGGGACAAGCTGCCACCTGTGCCAACTCGGGCTGCTTTGAGAGTGCCCATGGAGCTCTGCAAACTGACACCAGGAACATGGGCTGGTGAGTTTTGCTTACCGGGGCAGAAGCCTTTTTGTGTACCAGGTAGGCCCTCGGCCCTTAGGGGCCGGCTGCCTGCTGGATTTCCGCGAATCCGAAGATGCCGCCCAGGGACAAGCTGCCACCTGTGCCAACTCGGGCTGCTTTGAGAGTGCCCATGGAGCTCTGCAAACTGACACCAGGAACATGGGCTGGTGAGTTTTGCTTACCGGAGCAGAAGCCTTTTTGTGTACCAGGTAGGCCCTCGGCCCTTAGGGGCCGGCTGCCTGCTGGATTTCCGCGAATCCGAAGATGCCGCCCAGGGACAAGCTGCCAGCTGTGCCAACTCGGGCTGCTTTGAGAGTGCCCATGGAGCTCTGCAAACTGAGACCAGGAACGTGGGCTGGTGCGTTTTGCTTACCGGGGCAGAAGCCTTTTTGTGTACCAGGTAGGCCCTCGGCCCTTAGGGGCCGGCTGCCTGCTGGATTTCCGCGAATCCGAAGATGCCGCCCAGGGACAAGCGGCCAGCTGTGCCAACTCGGGCTGCTTTGAGAGTGCCCATGGAGCTCTGCAAACTGACACCAGGAACGTGGGCTGGTGAGTTTTGCTTACCGGGGCAGAAGCCTTTTTGTGTACCAGGTAGGCCCTCGGCCCTTAGGGGCCGGCTGCCTGCTGGATTTCCGCGAATCCGAAGATGCCGCCCAGGGACAAGCTGCCACCTGTGCCAACTCGGGCTGCTTTGAGAGTGCCCATGGAGCTCTGCAAAGTGACACCAGGAACGTGGGCTGGTGAGTTTTGCTTACCGGGGCAGAAGCCTTTTTGTGTACCAGGTAGGCCCTCGGCCCTTAGGGGCCGGCTGGCAGCTGGATTTCCGCGAATCCGAAGATGATGCCCAGGGACAAGCTGCCACCTGTGCCAACTCGGGCTGCTTTGGGAGTGCCCATGGAGCTCTGCAAACTGACACCAGGAACGTGGGCTGGTGAGTTTTGCTTACCGGGGCAGAAGCCTTTTTGTGTACCAGGTAGGCCCTCGGCCCTTAGGGGCCGGCTGCCTGCTGGATTTCCGCGAATCCGAAGATGCCGCCCAGGGACAAGCTGCCAGCTGTGCCAACTCGGGCTGCTTTGAGAGTGCCCATGGAGCTCTGCAAACTGAGACCAGGAACGTGGGCTGGTGGGTTTTGCTTACCGGAGCAGAAGCCTTTTTGTGTACCAGGTAGGCCCTCGGCCCTTAGGGGCCGGCTGCCTGCTGGATTTCCGCGAATCCGAAGATGCCGCCCAGGGACAAGCTGCCACCTGTGCCAACTCGGGCTGCTTTGAGAGTGCCCATGGAGCTCTGCAAACTGAGACCAGGAACGTGGGCTGGTGAGTTTTGCTTACCGGAGCAGAAGCCTTTTTGTGTACCAGGTAGGCCCTCGGCCCTTAGGGGCCGGCTGGCAGCTGGATTTCCGCGAATCCGAAGATGCCGCCCAGGGACAAGCTGCCACCTGTGCCAACTCGGGCTGCTTTGAGAGTGCCCATGGAGCTCTGCAAACTGAGACCAGGAACTTGGGGTGGTGAGTTTTGCTTACCGGGGCAGAAGCCTTTTTGTGTACCAGGTAGGCCCTCGGCCCTTAGGGGCCGTCTGCCTGCTGGATTTCCGCGAATCCGAAGATGCCGCCCAGGGACAAGCTGCCAGCTGTGCCAACTCGGGCTGCTTTGAGAGTGCCCATGGAGCTCTGCAAACTGAGACCAGGAACTTGGGGTGGTGAGTTTTGCTTACCGGGGCAGAAGCCTTTTTGTGTACCAGGTAGGCCCTCGGCCCTTAGGGGCCGGCTGCCTGCTGGATTTCCGCGAATCCGAAGATGCCGCCCAGGGACAAGCTGCCAGCTGTGCCAACTCGGGCTGCTTTGAGAGTGCCCATGGAGCTCTGCAAACTGACACCAGGAACGTGGGCTGGTGAGTTTTGCTTACCGGGGCAGAAGCCTTTTTGTGTACCAGGTAGGCCCTCGGCCCTTAGGGGCCGGCTGCCTGCTGGATTTCCGTGAATCCGAAGATTCCGCCCAGGGACAAGCTGCCACCTGTGCCAACTCGGGCTGCTTTGAGAGTGCCCATGGAGCTCTGCAAACTGACACCAGGAACGTGGGGTGGTGAGTTTTGCTTACCGGGGCAGAAGCCTTTTTGTGTACCAGGTAGGCCCTCGGCCCTTAGGGGCCGGCTGCCTGCTGGATTTCCGCGAATCCGAAGATGCCGCCCAGGGACAAGCTGCCACCTGTGCCAACTCGGGCTGCTTTGAGAGTGCCCATGGAGCTCTGCAAACTGACACCAGGAACATGGGCTGGTGAGTTTTGCTTACCGGGGCAGAAGCCTTTTTGTGTACCAGGTAGGCCCTCGGCCCTTAGGGGCCGGCTGCCTGCTGGATTTCCACGAATCCGAAGATGATGCCCAGGGACAAGCTGCCACCTGTGCCAACTCGGGCTGCTTTGGGAGTGCCCATGGAGCTCTGCAAACTGAGACCAGGAACGTGGGCTGGTGAGTTTTGCTTACCGGGGCAGAAGCCTTTTTGTGTACCAGGTAGGCCCTCGGCCCTTAGGGGCCGTCTGCCTGCTGGATTTCCGCGAATCCGAAGATGCCGCCCAGGGACAAGCTGCCACCTGTGCCAACTCGGGCTGCTTTGAGAGTGCCCATGGAGCTCTGCAAAGTGACACCAGGAACGTGGGCTGGTGGGTTTTGCTTACCGGAGCAGAAGCCTTTTTGTGTACCAGGTAGGCCCTCGGCCCTTAGGGGCCGGCTGGCAGCTGGATTTCCGTGAATCCGAAGATGCCGCCCAGGGACAAGCTGCCAGCTGTGCCAACTCGGGCTGCTTTGAGAGTGCCCATGGAGCTCTGCAAACTGAGACCAGGAACGTGGGCTGGTGAGTTTTGCTTACCGGAGCAGAAGCCTTTTTGTGTACCAGGTAGGCCCTCGGCCCTTAGGGGCCGGCTGCCTGCTGGATTTCCGCGAATCCGAAGATGCCGCCCAGGGACAAGCTGCCACCTGTGCCAACTCGGGCTGCTTTGAGAGTGCCCATGGAGCTCTGCAAACTGAGACCAGGAACGTGGGGTGGTGAGTTTTGCTTACCGGGGCAGAAGCCTTTTTGTGTACCAGGTAGGCCCTCGGCCCTTAGGGGCCGGCTGCCTGCTGGATTTCCGCGAATCCGAAGATGCCGCCCAGGGACAAGCTGCCACCTGTGCCAACTCGGGCTGCTTTGAGAGTGCCCATGGAGCTCTGCAAACTGAGACCAGGAACGTGGGCTGGTGAGTTTTGCTTACCGGGGCAGAAGCCTTTTTGTGTACCAGGTAGGCCCTCGGCCCTTAGGGGCCGGCTGCCTGCTGGATTTCCGCGAATCCGAAGATGCTGCCCAGGGACAAGCTGCCACCTGTGCCAACTCGGGCTGCTTTGAGAGTGCCCATGGAGCTCTGCAAACTGACACCAGGAACGTGGGCTGGTGAGTTTTGCTTACCGGGGCAGAAGCCTTTTTGTGTACCAGGTAGGCCCTCGGCCCTTAGGGGCCGGCTGCCTGCTGGATTTCCGCGAATCCGAAGATGATGCCCAGGGACAAGCTGCCACCTGTGCCAACTCGGGCTGCTTTGGGAGTGCCCATGGAGCTCTGCAAACTGACACCAGGAACGTGGGCTGGTGAGTTTTGCTTACCGGGGCAGAAGCCTTTTTGTGTACCAGGTAGGCCCTCGGCCCTTAGGGGCCGGCTGCCTGCTGGATTTCCGCGAATCCGAAGATGCCGCCCAGGGACAAGCTGCCACCTGTGCCAACTCGGGCTGCTTTGAGAGTGCCCATGGAGCTCTGCAAACTGAGACCAGGAACGTGGGCTGGTGAGTTTTGCTTACCGGGGCAGAAGCCTTTTTGTGTACCAGGTAGGCCCTCGGCCCTTAGGGGCCGGCTGGCAGCTGGATTTCCGCGAATCCGAAGATGCCGCCCAGGGACAAGCTGCCAGCTGTGCCAACTCGGGCTGCTTTGAGAGTGCCCATGGAGCTCTGCAAACTGAGACCAGGAACGTGGGCTGGTGAGTTTTGCTTACCGGGGCAGAAGCCTTTTTGTGTACCAGGTAGGCCCTCGGCCCTTAGGGGCCGGCTGCCTGCTGGATTTCCGCGAATCCGAAGATGCCGCCCAGGGACAAGCTGCCACCTGTGCCAACTCGGGCTGCTTTGGGAGTGCCCATGGAGCTCTGCAAACTGAGACCAGGAACGTGGGGTGGTGAGTTTTGCTTACCGGGGCAGAAGCCTTTTTGTGTACCAGGTAGGCCCTCGGCCCTTAGGGGCCGGCTGCCTGCTGGATTTCCGCGAATCCGAAGATGCCGCCCAGGGACAAGCTGCCAGCTGTGCCAACTCGGGCTGCTTTGAGAGTGCCCATGGAGCTCTGCAAACTGAGACCAGGAACATGGGCTGGTGAGTTTTGCTTACCGGGGCAGAAGCCTTTTTGTGTACCAGGTAGGCCCTCGGCCCTTAGGGGCCGGCTGCCTGCTGGATTTCCGCGAATCCGAAGATGATGCCCAGGGACAAGCTGCCACCTGTGCCAACTCGGGCTGCTTTGGGAGTGCCCATGGAGCTCTGCAAACTGAGACCAGGAACGTGGGCTGGTGAGTTTTGCTTACCGGGGCAGAAGCCTTTTTGTGTACCAGGTAGGCCCTCGGCCCTTAGGGGCCGGCTGGCAGCTGGATTTCCGCGAATCCGAAGATGCCGCCCAGGGACAAGCTGCCACCTGTGCCAACTCGGGCTGCTTTGAGAGTGCCCATGGAGCTCTGCAAACTGACACCAGGAACGTGGGCTGGTGGGTTTTGCTTACCGGAGCAGAAGCCTTTTTGTGTACCAGGTAGGCCCTCGGCCCTTAGGGGCCGGCTGCCTGCTGGATTTCCGCGAATCCGAAGATGCCGCCCAGGGACAAGCTGCCAGCTGTGCCAACTCGGGCTGCTTTGAGAGTGCCCATGGAGCTCTGCAAACTGACACCAGGAACGTGGGCTGGTGGGTTTTGCTTACCGGAGCAGAAGCCTTTTTGTGTACCAGGTAGGCCCTCGGCCCTTAGGGGCCGGCTGCCTGCTGGATTTCCGCGAATCCGAAGATGCCGCCCAGGGACAAGCTGCCACCTGTGCCAACTCGGGCTGCTTTGAGAGTGCCCATGGAGCTCTGCAAACTGAGACCAGGAACGTGGGGTGGTGAGTTTTGCTTACCGGGGCAGAAGCCTTTTTGTGTACCAGGTAGGCCCTCGGCCCTTAGGGGCCGGCTGCCTGCTGGATTTCCGCGAATCCGAAGATGCCGCCCAGGGACAAGCTGCCACCTGTGCCAACTCGGGCTGCTTTGAGAGTGCCCATGGAGCTCTGCAAACTGACACCAGGAACGTGGGGTGGTGAGTTTTGCTTACCGGGGCAGAAGCCTTTTTGTGTACCAGGTAGGCCCTCGGCCCTTAGGGGCCGGCTGCCTGCTGGATTTCCGCGAATCCGAAGATGCTGCCCAGGGACAAGCTGCCACCTGTGCCAACTCGGGCTGCTTTGAGAGTGCCCATGGAGCTCTGCAAACTGACACCAGGAACGTGGGCTGGTGAGTTTTGCTTACCGGGGCAGAAGCCTTTTTGTGTACCAGGTAGGCCCTCGGCCCTTAGGGGCCGGCTGCCTGCTGGATTTCCGCGAATCCGAAGATGATGCCCAGGGACAAGCTGCCACCTGTGCCAACTCGGGCTGCTTTGGGAGTGCCCATGGAGCTCTGCAAACTGACACCAGGAACGTGGGCTGGTGAGTTTTGCTTACCGGGGCAGAAGCCTTTTTGTGTACCAGGTAGGCCCTCGGCCCTTAGGGGCCGGCTGCCTGCTGGATTTCCGCGAATCCGAAGATGCCGCCCAGGGACAAGCTGCCAGCTGTGCCAACTCGGGCTGCTTTGAGAGTGCCCATGGAGCTCTGCAAACTGACACCAGGAACGTGGGCTGGTGAGTTTTGCTTACCGGGGCAGAAGCCTTTTTGTGTACCAGGTAGGCCCTCGGCCCTTAGGGGCCGGCTGCCTGCTGGATTTCCGCGAATCCGAAGATGCCGCCCAGGGACAAGCTGCCAGCTGTGCCAACTCGGGCTGCTTTGAGAGTGCCCATGGAGCTCTGCAAACTGAGACCAGGAACGTGGGCTGGTGAGTTTTGCTTACCGGGGCAGAAGCCTTTTTGTGTACCAGGTAGGCCCTCGGCCCTTAGGGGCCGGCTGGCAGCTGGATTTCCGCGAATCCGAAGATGCCGCCCAGGGACAAGCTGCCACCTGTGCCAACTCGGGCTGCTTTGAGAGTGCCCATGGAGCTCTGCAAACTGAGACCAGGAACGTGGGCTGGTGAGTTTTGCTTACCGGGGCAGAAGCCTTTTTGTGTACCAGGTAGGCCCTCGCCCTTAGGGGCCGGCTGGCAGCTGGATTTCCGCGAATCCGAAGATGCCGCCCAGGGACAAGCTGCCACCTGTGCCAACTCGGGCTGCTTTGAGAGTGCCCATGGAGCTCTGCAAACTGAGACCAGGAACGTGGGCTGGTGAGTTTTGCTTACCGGGGCAGAAGCCTTTTTGTGTACCAGGTAGGCCCTCGGCCCTTAGGGGCCGGCTGGCAGCTGGATTTCCGCGAATCCGAAGATGCCGCCCAGGGACAAGCTGCCACCTGTGCCAACTCGGGCTGCTTTGAGAGTGCCCATGGAGCTCTGCAAACTGACACCAGGAACATGGGCTGGTGAGTTTTGCTTACCGGGGCAGAAGCCTTTTTGTGTACCAGGTAGGCCCTCGGCCCTTAGGGGCCGGCTGCCTGCTGGATTTCCACGAATCCGAAGATGATGCCCAGGGACAAGCTGCCACCTGTGCCAACTCGGGCTGCTTTGGGAGTGCCCATGGAGCTCTGCAAACTGACACCAGGAACGTGGGCTGGTGAGTTTTGCTTACCGGGGCAGAAGCCTTTTTGTGTACCAGGTAGGCCCTCGGCCCTTAGGGGCCGGCTGCCTGCTGGATTTCCGCGAATCCGAAGATGCCGCCCAGGGACAAGCTGCCACCTGTGCCAACTCGGGCTGCTTTGAGAGTGCCCATGGAGCTCTGCAAACTGACACCAGGAACGTGGGCTGGTGGGTTTTGCTTACCGGAGCAGAAGCCTTTTTGTGTACCAGGTAGGCCCTCGGCCCTTAGGGGCCGGCTGCCTGCTGGATTTCCGCGAATCCGAAGATGCCGCCCAGGGACAAGCTGCCACCTGTGCCAACTCGGGCTGCTTTGAGAGTGCCCATGGAGCTCTGCAAACTGACACCAGGAACGTGGGCTGGTGAGTTTTGCTTACCGGAGCAGAAGCCTTTTTGTGTACCAGGTAGGCCCTCGGCCCTTAGGGGCCGGCTGCCTGCTGGATTTCCGCGAATCCGAAGATGCCGCCCAGGGACAAGCTGCCACCTGTGCCAACTCGGGCTGCTTTGAGAGTGCCCATGGAGCTCTGCAAACTGAGACCAGGAACGTGGGCTGGTGAGTTTTGCTTACCGGGGCAGAAGCCTTTTTGTGTACCAGGTAGGCCCTCGGCCCTTAGGGGCCGGCTGCCTGCTGGATTTCCGCGAATCCGAAGATGCAGCCCAGGGACAAGCTGCCACCTGTGCCAACTCGGGCTGCTTTGAGAGTGCCCATGCAGCTCTGCAAACTGAGACCAGGAACATGGGGTGGTGAGTTTTGCTTACCGGGGCAGAAGCCTTTTTGTGTACCAGGTAGGCCCTCGGCCCTTAGGGGCCGGCTGCCTGCTGGATTTCCTGCGAATCCGAAGATGCCGCCCAGGGACAAGCTGCCACCTGTGCCAACTCGGGCTGCTTTGAGAGTGCCCATGGAGCTCTGCAAACTGAGACCAGGAACATGGGGTTGTGAGTTTTGTTTACCGGGGCAGAAGCCTTTTTGTGTACCAGGTAGGCCCTCGGCCCTTAGGGGCCGGCTGCCTGCTGGATTTCCGCGAATCCGAAGATGCAGCCCAGGGAGAAGCTGCCACCTGTGCCAACTCGGGCTGCTTTGAGAGTGCCCATGGAGCTCTGCAAACTGACACCAGGAACATTGGGTGGTAAGTTTTGCTTACCGGAGCAGAAGCCTTTTTGTGTACCAGGTAGGCCCTTGGCCCTTAGGGGCCGGATGCCTGCTGGATTTCCTGCGAATCCGAAGATTCCGCCCAGGGAGAAGCTGCCACCTGTGCCAACTCGGGCTGCTTTGAGAGTGCCCATGCAGCTCTGCAAACTGAGACCAGGAACATGGGCTGGTTAGTTTTGCTTACCGGGGCAGAAGCCTTTTTGTGTACCAGGTAGGCCCTCGGCCCTTAGGAGCCTGCTGCCTGCTGGATTTCCGCGAATCCGAAGATGCCGCCCAGGGAGAAGCTGCCACCTGTGCCAACTCGGGCTGCTTTGAGAGTGCCCATGGAGCTCTGCAAACTGACACCAGGAACGTGGGCTGGTGAGTTTTGCTTACCGGGGCAGAAGCCTTTTTGTGTACCAGGTAGGCCCTCGGCCCTTAGGGGCCGGCTGCCTGCTGGATTTCCGCGAATCCGAAGATGCCGCCCAGGGACAAGCTGCCACCTGTGCCAACTCGGGCTGCTTTGAGAGTGCCCATGGAGCTCTGCAAACTGACACCAGGAACGTGGGGTGGTGAGTTTTGCTTACCGGGGCAGAAGCCTTTTTGTGTACCAGGTAGGCCCTCGGCCCTTAGGGGCCGGCTGCCTGCTGGATTTCCGCGAATCCGAAGATGCTGCCCAGGGACAAGCTGCCACCTGTGCCAACTCGGGCTGCTTTGAGAGTGCCCATGGAGCTCTGCAAACTGACACCAGGAACGTGGGCTGGTGAGTTTTGCTTACCGGGGCAGAAGCCTTTTTGTGTACCAGGTAGGCCCTCGGCCCTTAGGGGCCGGCTGCCTGCTGGATTTCCGCGAATCCGAAGATGATGCCCAGGGACAAGCTGCCACCTGTGCCAACTCGGGCTGCTTTGAGAGTGCCCATGGAGCTCTGCAAACTGACACCAGGAACGTGGGCTGGTGAGTTTTGCTTACCGGGGCAGAAGCCTTTTTGTGTACCAGGTAGGCCCTCGGCCCTTAGGGGCCGGCTGCCTGCTGGATTTCCGCGAATCCGAAGATGCCGCCCAGGGACAAGCTGCCAGCTGTGCCAACTCGGGCTGCTTTGAGAGTGCCCATGGAGCTCTGCAAACTGAGACCAGGAACGTGGGCTGGTGAGTTTTGCTTACCGGGGCAGAAGCCTTTTTGTGTACCAGGTAGGCCCTCGGCCCTTAGGGGCCGGCTGCCTGCTGGATTTCCACGAATCCGAAGATGATGCCCAGGGACAAGCTGCCACCTGTGCCAACTCGGGCTGCTTTGGGAGTGCCCATGGAGCTCTGCAAACTGAGACCAGGAACGTGGGCTGGTGAGTTTTGCTTACCGGGGCAGAAGCCTTTTTGTGTACCAGGTAGGCCCTCGGCCCTTAGGGGCCGGCTGCCTGCTGGATTTCCGCGAATCCGAAGATGCCGCCCAGGGACAAGCTGCCACCTGTGCCAACTCGGGCTGCTTTGGGAGTGCCCATGGAGCTCTGCAAACTGAGACCAGGAACGTGGGCTGGTGAGTTTTGCTTACCGGGGCAGAAGCCTTTTTGTGTACCAGGTAGGCCCTCGGCCCTTAGGGGCCGGCTGCCTGCTGGATTTCCACGAATCCGAAGATGATGCCCAGGGACAAGCTGCCACCTGTGCCAACTCGGGCTGCTTTGGGAGTGCCCATGGAGCTCTGCAAACTGAGACCAGGAACGTGGGCTGGTGAGTTTTGCTTACCGGGGCAGAAGCCTTTTTGTGTACCAGGTAGGCCCTCGGCCCTTAGGGGCCGGCTGCCTGCTGGATTTCCGCGAATCCGAAGATGCCGCCCAGGGACAAGCTGCCACCTGTGCCAACTCGGGCTGCTTTGAGAGTGCCCATGGAGCTCTGCAAACTGACACCAGGAACGTGGGCTGGTGGGTTTTGCTTACCGGGGCAGAAGCCTTTTTGTGTACCAGGTAGGCCCTCGGCCCTTAGGGGCCGGCTGCCTGCTGGATTTCCGCGAATCCGAAGATGCCGCCCAGGGACAAGCTGCCACCTGTGCCAACTCGGGCTGCTTTGAGAGTGCCCATGGAGCTCTGCAAACTGAGACCAGGAACGTGGGCTGGTGGGTTTTGCTTACCGGAGCAGAAGCCTTTTTGTGTACCAGGTAGGCCCTCGGCCCTTAGGGGCCGGCTGCCTGCTGGATTTCCGCGAATCCGAAGATGCCGCCCAGGGACAAGCTGCCACCTGTGCCAACTCGGGCTGCTTTGAGAGTGCCCATGGAGCTCTGCAAACTGACACCAGGAACGTGGGCTGGTGAGTTTTGCTTACCGGGGCAGAAGCCTTTTTGTGTACCAGGTAGGCCCTCGGCCCTTAGGGGCCGGCTGCCTGCTGGATTTCCGCGAATCCGAAGATGCCGCCCAGGGACAAGCTGCCACCTGTGCCAACGCGGGCTGCTTTGAGAGTGCCCATGGAGCTCTGCAAACTGAGACCAGGAACGTGGGGTGGTGAGTTTTGCTTACCGGGGCAGAAGCCTTTTTGTGTACCAGGTAGGCCCTCGGCCCTTAGGGGCCGGCTGCCTGCTGGATTTCCGCGAATCCGAAGATGCCGCCCAGGGACAAGCTGCCACCTGTGCCAACTCGGGCTGCTTTGAGAGTGCCCATGGAGCTCTGCAAACTGACACCAGGAACATGGGCTGGTGAGTTTTGCTTACCGGGGCAGAAGCCTTTTTGTGTACCAGGTAGGCCCTCGGCCCTTAGGGGCCGGCTGCCTGCTGGATTTCCACGAATCCGAAGATGATGCCCAAGGACAAGCTGCCCCCTGTGCCAACTCGGGCTGCTTTGGGAGTGCCCATGGAGCTCTGCAAACTGAGACCAGGAACGTGGGCTGGTGAGTTTTGCTTACCGGGGCAGAAGCCTTTTTGTGTACCAGGTAGGCCCTCGGCCCTTAGGGGCCGGCTGCCTGCTGGATTTCCGCGAATCCGAAGATGCCGCCCAGGGACAAGCTGCCACCTGTGCCAACTCGGGCTGCTTTGAGAGTGCCCATGGAGCTCTGCAAACTGAGACCAGGAACGTGGGGTGGTGAGTTTTGCTTACCGGGGCAGAAGCCTTTTTGTGTACCAGGTAGGCCCTCGGCCCTTAGGGGCCGGCTGCCTGCTGGATTTCCGCAAATCCGACGATTCCGCCCAGGGAGAAGCTGCCACCTGTGCCAACTCGGGCTGCTTTGAGAGTGCCCATGCAGCTCTGCAAACTGAGACCAGGAACATGGGCTGGTTAGTTTTGCTTACCGGGGCAGAAGCCTTTTTGTGTACCAGGTAGGCCCTCGGCCCTTAGGAGCCTGCTGCCTGCTGGATTTCCGCGAATCCGAAGATGCCGCCCAGGGAGAAGCTGCCACCTGTGCCAACTCGGGCTGCTTTGAGAGTGCCCATGCAGCTCTGCAAACTGAGACCAGGAACATGGGCTGGTGAGTTTTGTTTACCGGGGCAGAAGCCTTTTTGTGTACCAGGTAGGCCCTCGGCCCTTAGGGGCCGGCTGCCTGCTGGATTTCCGCGAATCTGAAGATGCAGCCCAGGGACAAGCTGCCACCTGTGCCAACTCGGGCTGCTTTGAGAGTGCCCATGGAGCTCTGCAAACTGAGACCAGGAACGTGGGCTGGTGAGTTTTGCTTACCGGGGCAGAAGCCTTTTTGTGTACCAGGTAGGCCCTCGGCCCTTAGGGGCCGGCTGCCTGCTGGATTTCCGCGAATCCGAAGATGCCGCCCAGGGACAAGCTGCCACCTGTGCCAACTCGGGCTGCTTTGGGAGTGCCCATGGAGCTCTGCAAACTGAGACCAGGAACGTGGGCTGGTGAGTTTTGCTTACCGGGGCAGAAGCCTTTTTGTGTACCAGGTAGGCCCTCGGCCCTTAGGGGCCGGCTGCCTGCTGGATTTCCATGAATCCGAAGATGTCGCCCAGGGACAAGCTGCCAGCTGTGCCAACTCGGGCTGCTTTGAGAGTGCCCATGGAGCTCTGCAAACTGAGACCAGGAACGTGGGCTGGTGAGTTTTGCTTACCGGGGCAGAAGCCTTTTTGTGTACCAGGTAGGCCCTCGGCCCTTAGGGGCCGGCTGCCTGCTGGATTTCCGCGAATCCGAAGATGCCGCCCAGGGACAAGCTGCCACCTGTGCCAACTCGGGCTGCTTTGAGAGTGCCCATGGAGCTCTGCAAACTGAGACCAGGAACGTGGGCTGGTGAGTTTTGCTTACCGGAGCAGAAGCCTTTTTGTGTACCAGGTAGGCCCTCGGCCCTTAGGGGCCGGCTGCCTGCTGGATTTCCGCGAATCCGAAGATGCCGCCCAGGGACAAGCTGCCACCTGTGCCAACTCGGGCTGCTTTGAGAGTGCCCATGGAGCTCTGCAAACTGACACCAGGAACGTGGGCTGGTGAGTTTTGCTTACCGGGGCAGAAGCCTTTTTGTGTACCAGGTAGGCCCTCGGCCCTTAGGGGCCGTCTGCCTGCTGGATTTCCGCGAATCCGAAGATGCCGCCCAGGGACAAGCTGCCACCTGTGCCAACTCGGGCTGCTTTGAGAGTGCCCATGGAGCTCTGCAAACTGACACCAGGAACGTGGGCTGGTGGGTTTTGCTTACCGGAGCAGAAGCCTTTTTGTGTACCAGGTAGGCCCTCGGCCCTTAGGGGCCGGCTGCCTGCTGGATTTCCGCGAATCCGAAGATGCCGCCCAGGGACAAGCTGCCACCTGTGCCAACTCGGGCTGCTTTGAGAGTGCCCATGGAGCTCTGCAAACTGACACCAGGAACGTGGGCTGGTGAGTTTTGCTTACCGGAGCAGAAGCCTTTTTGTGTACCAGGTAGGCCCTCGGCCCTTAGGGGCCGGCTGCCTGCTGGATTTCCGCGAATCCGAAGATGCCGCCCAGGGAGAAGCTGCCACCTGTGCCAACTTGGGCTGCTTTGAGAGTGCCCATGGAGCTCTGCAAACTGAGACCAGGAACGTGGGGTGGTGAGTTTTGCTTACCGGGGCAGAAGCCTTTTTGTGTACCAGGTAGGCCCTCGGCCCTTAGGGGCCGGCTGCCTGCTGGATTTCCGCGAATCCGAAGATGCCGCCCAGGGACAAGCTGCCACCTGTGCCAACTCGGGCTGCTTTGGGAGTGCCCATGGAGCTCTGCAAACTGAGACCAGGAACGTGGGCTGGTGAGTTTTGCTTACCGGGGCAGAAGCCTTTTTGTGTACCAGGTAGGCCCTCAGCCCTTAGGGGCCGTCTGCCTGCTGGATTTCCACGAATCCGAAGATGCCGCCCAGGGACAAGCTGCCACCTGTGCCAACTCGGGCTGCTTTGAGAGTGCCCATGGAGCTCTGCAAACTGAGACCAGGAACGTGGGCTGGTGAGTTTTGCTTACCGGGGCAGAAGCCTTTTTGTGTACCAGGTAGGCCCTCGGCCCTTAGGGGCCGGCTGCCTGCTGGATTTCCACGAATCCGAAGATGATGCCCAGGGACAAGCTGCCACCTGTGCCAACTCGGGCTGCTTTGGGAGTGCCCATGGAGCTCTGCAAACTGAGACCAGGAACGTGGGCTGGTGAGTTTTGCTTACCGGGGCAGAAGCCTTTTTGTGTACCAGGTAGGCCCTCGGCCCTTAGGGGCCGGCTGCCTGCTGGATTTCCGCGAATCCGAAGATGCCGCCCAGGGACAAGCTGCCACCTGTGCCAACTCGGGCTGCTTTGAGAGTGCCCATGGAGCTCTGCAAACTGACACCAGGAACGTGGGCTGGTGGGTTTTGCTTACCGGGGCAGAAGCCTTTTTGTGTACCAGGTAGGCCCTCGGCCCTTAGGGGCCGGCTGCCTGCTGGATTTCCGCGAATCCGAAGATGCCGCCCAGGGACAAGCTGCCACCTGTGCCAACTCGGGCTGCTTTGAGAGTGCCCATGGAGCTCTGCAAACTGACACCAGGAACGTGGGCTGGTGGGTTTTGCTTACCGGAGCAGAAGCCTTTTTGTGTACCAGGTAGGCCCTCGGCCCTTAGGGGCCGGCTGCCTGCTGGATTTCCGCGAATCCGAAGATGATGCCCAGGGACAAGCTGCCACCTGTGCCAACTCGGGCTGCTTTGAGAGTGCCCATGGAGCTCTGCAAACTGACACCAGGAACGTGGGCTGGTGAGTTTTGCTTACCGGGGCAGAAGCCTTTTTGTGTACCAGGTAGGCCCTCGGCCCTTAGGGGCCGGCTGCCTGCTGGATTTCCGCAAATCCGAAGATGCCGCCCAGGGACAAGCTGCCACCTGTGCCAACGCGGGCTGCTTTGAGAGTGCCCATGGAGCTCTGCAAACTGAGACCAGGAACGTGGGGTGGTGAGTTTTGCTTACCGGGGCAGAAGCCTTTTTGTGTACCAGGTAGGCCCTCGGCCCTTAGGGGCCGGCTGCCTGCTGGATTTCCGCGAATCCGAAGATGCCGCCCAGGGACAAGCTGCCACCTGTGCCAACTCGGGCTGCTTTGAGAGTGCCCATGGAGCTCTGCAAACTGACACCAGGAACATGGGCTGGTGAGTTTTGCTTACCGGGGCAGAAGCCTTTTTGTGTACCAGGTAGGCCCTCGGCCCTTAGGGGCCGGCTGCCTGCTGGATTTCCACGAATCCGAAGATGATGCCCAAGGACAAGCTGCCCCCTGTGCCAACTCGGGCTGCTTTGGGAGTGCCCATGGAGCTCTGCAAACTGAGACCAGGAACGTGGGCTGGTGAGTTTTGCTTACCGGGGCAGAAGCCTTTTTGTGTACCAGGTAGGCCCTCGGCCCTTAGGGGCCGGCTGCCTGCTGGATTTCCGCGAATCCGAAGATGCCGCCCAGGGACAAGCTGCCGCCTGTGCCAACTCGGGCTGCTTTGAGAGTGCCCATGGAGCTCTGCAAACTGACACCAGGAACGTGGGCTGGTGGGTTTTGCTTACCGGAGCAGAAGCCTTTTTGTGTACCAGGTAGGCCCTCGGCCCTTAGGGGCCGGCTGCCTGCTGGATTTCCGCGAATCCGAAGATGCCGCCCAGGGACAAGCTGCCACCTGTGCCAACTCGGGCTGCTTTGAGAGTGCCCATGGAGCTCTGCAAACTGACACCAGGAACGTGGGCTGGTGAGTTTTGCTTACCGGAGCAGAAGCCTTTTTGTGTACCAGGTAGGCCCTCGGCCCTTAGGGGCCGGCTGCCTGCTGGATTTCCGCGAATCCGAAGATGCCGCCCAGGGACAAGCTGCCACCTGTGCCAACTCGGGCTGCTTTGAGAGTGCCCATGGAGCTCTGCAAACTGAGACCAGGAACGTGGGCTGGTGAGTTTTGCTTACCGGGGCAGAAGCCTTTTTGTGTACCAGGTAGGCCCTCGGCCCTTAGGGGCCGGCTGCCTGCTGGATTTCCGCGAATCCGAAGATGCAGCCCAGGGAGAAGCTGCCACCTGTGCCAACTCGGGCTGCTTTGAGAGTGCCCATGCAGCTCTGCAAACTGAGACCAGGAACATGGGGTGGTGAGTTTTGCTTACCGGGGCAGAAGCCTTTTTGTGTACCAGGTAGGCCCTCGGCCCTTAGGGGCCGGCTGCCTGCTGGATTTCCTGCGAATCCGATGATGCCGCCCAGGGACAAGCTGCCACCTGTGCCAACTCGGGCTGCTTTGAGAGTGCCCATGCAGCTCTGCAAACTGAGACCAGGAACGTGGGGTTGTGAGTTTTGTTTACCGGGGCAGAAGCCTTTTTGTGTACCAGGTAGGCCCTCGGCCCTTAGGGGCCGGCTGCCTGCTGGATTTCCGCGAATCCGAAGATGCAGCCCAGGGAGAAGCTGCCACCTGTGCCAACTCGGGCTGCTTTGAGAGTGCCCATGGAGCTCTGCAAACTGACACCAGGAACATTGGGTGGTAAGTTTTGCTTACCGGAGCAGAAGCCTTTTTGTGTACCAGGTAGGCCCTTGGCCCTTAGGGGCCGGATGCCTGCTGGATTTCCTGCGAATCCGAAGATTCCGCCCAGGGAGAAGCTGCCACCTGTGCCAACTCGGGCTGCTTTGAGAGTGCCCATGCAGCTCTGCAAACTGAGACCAGGAACATGGGCTGGTTAGTTTTGCTTACCGGGGCAGAAGCCTTTTTGTGTACCAGGTAGGCCCTCGGCCCTTAGGAGCCTGCTGCCTGCTGGATTTCCGCGAATCCGAAGATGCCGCCCAGGGAGAAGCTGCCACCTGTGCCAACTCGGGCTGCTTTGGGAGTGCCCATGGAGCTCTGCAAACTGAGACCAGGAACGTGGGCTGGTGAGTTTTGCTTACCGGGGCAGAAGCCTTTTTGTGTACCAGGTAGGCCCTCGGCCCTTAGGGGCCGGCTGCCTGCTGGATTTCCGCGAATCCGAAGATGCCGCCCAGGGACAAGCTGCCACCTGTGCCAACTCGGGCTGCTTTGAGAGTGCCCATGGAGCTCTGCAAACTGACACCAGGAACGTGGGCTGGTGGGTTTTGCTTACCGGAGCAGAAGCCTTTTTGTGTACCAGGTAGGCCCTCGGCCCTTAGGGGCCGGCTGCCTGCTGGATTTCCGCGAATCCGAAGATGCCGCCCAGGGACAAGCTGCCACCTGTGCCAACTCGGGCTGCTTTGAGAGTGCCCATGGAGCTCTGCAAACTGACACCAGGAACGTGGGCTGGTGGGTTTTCCTTACCGGAGCAGAAGCCTTTTTGTGTACCAGGTAGGCCCTCGGCCCTTAGGGGCCGGCTGCCTGCTGGATTTCCGCGAATCCGAAGATGATGCCCAGGGACAAGCTGCCACCTGTGCCAACTCGGGCTGCTTTGAGAGTGCCCATGGAGCTCTGCAAACTGACACCAGGAACGTGGGCTGGTGAGTTTTGCTTACCGGGGCAGAAGCCTTTTTGTGTACCAGGTAGGCCCTCGGCCCTTAGGGGCCGGCTGCCTGCTGGATTTCCGCAAATCCGAAGATGCAGCCCAGGGACAAGCTGCCACCTGTGCCAACGCGGGCTGCTTTGAGAGTGCCCATGGAGCTCTGCAAACTGAGACCAGGAACGTGGGGTGGTGAGTTTTGCTTACCGGGGCAGAAGCCTTTTTGTGTACCAGGTAGGCCCTCGGCCCTTAGGGGCCGGCTGCCTGCTGGATTTCCGCGAATCCGAAGATGCCGCCCAGGGACAAGCTGCCACCTGTGCCAACTCGGGCTGCTTTGA
>NW_024037689.1:52305-94038 GCF_015832195.1 Motacilla alba alba
GTGGGCTGGTGAGTTTTGCTTACCGGAGCAGAAGCCTTTTTGTGTACCAGGTAGGCCCTCGGCCCTTAGGGGCCGGCTGCCTGCTGGATTTCCGCGAATCCGAAGATGCCGCCCAGGGACAAGCTGCCAGCTGTGCCAACTCGGGCTGCTTTGAGAGTGCCCATGGAGCTCTGCAAACTGACACCAGGAACGTGGGCTGGTGAGTTTTGCTTACCGGGGCAGAAGCCTTTTTGTGTACCAGGTAGGCCCTCGGCCCTTAGGGGCCGGCTGCCTGCTGGATTTCCGCGAATCCGAAGATGCCGCCCAGGGACAAGCTGCCACCTGTGCCAACTCGGGCTGCTTTGGGAGTGCCCATGGAGCTCTGCAAACTGAGACCAGGAACGTGGGCTGGTGAGTTTTGCTTACCGGGGCAGAAGCCTTTTTGTGTACCAGGTAGGCCCTCGGCCCTTAGGGGCCGGCTGCCTGCTGGATTTCCGCGAATCCGAAGATGCCGCCCAGGGACAAGCTGCCACCTGTGCCAACTTGGGCTGCTTTGAGAGTGCCCATGGAGCTCTGCAAACTGACACCAGGAACGTGGGGTGGTGAGTTTTGCTTACCGGGGCAGAAGCCTTTTTGTGTACCAGGTAGGCCCTCGGCCCTTAGGGGCCGTCTGCCTGCTGGATTTCCGCGAATCCGAAGATGCCGCCCAGGGACAAGCTGCCACCTGTGCCAACTCGGGCTGCTTTGAGAGTGCCCATGGAGCTCTGCAAACTGACACCAGGAACGTGGGCTGGTGAGTTTTGCTTACCGGGGCAGAAGCCTTTTTGTGTACCAGGTAGGCCCTCGGCCCTTAGGGGCCGGCTGCCTGCTGGATTTCCGCGAATCCGAAGATGCCGCCCAGGGACAAGCTGCCAGCTGTGCCAACTCGGGCTGCTTTGAGAGTGCCCATGGAGCTCTGCAAACTGACACCAGGAACGTGGGCTGGTGAGTTTTGCTTACCGGGGCAGAAGCCTTTTTGTGTACCAGGTAGGCCCTCGGCCCTTAGGGGCCGGATGCCTGCTGGATTTCCACGAATCCGAAGATGCCGCCCAGGGACAAGCTGCCACCTGTGCCAACTCGGGCTGCTTTGAGAGTGCCCATGGAGCTCTGCAAACTGAGACCAGGAACGTGGGCTGGTGCGTTTTGATTACCGGAGCAGAAGCCTTTTTGTGTACCAGGTAGGCCCTCGGCCCTTAGGGGCCGGCTGCCTGCTGGATTTCCGCGAATCCGAAGATGATGCCCAGGGACAAGCTGCCACCTGTGCCAACTCGGGCTGCTTTGAGAGTGCCCATGGAGCTCTGCAAACTGACACCAGGAACGTGGGCTGGTGCGTTTTGCTTACCGGAGCAGAAGCCTTTTTGTGTACCAGGTAGGCCCTCGGCCCTTAGGGGCTGGCTGCCTGCTGGATTTCCGCGAATTCGAAGATGATGCCCAGGGACAAGCTGCCACCTGCACCAACTCGGGCCGCTTTGAGAGTGCCCATGGAGCTCTGCAAACTGAGACCAGGAACGTGGGCTGGTGAGTTTTGCTTACCGGGGCAGAAGCCTTTTTGTGTACCAGGTAGGCCCTCGGCCCTTAGGGGCCGGCTGCCTGCTGGATTTCCGCGAATCCGAAGATGCCGCCCAGGGACAAGCTGCCAGCTGTGCCAACTCGGGCTGCTTTGAGAGTGCCCATGGAGCTCTGCAAACTGAGACCAGGAACGTGGGCTGGTGAGTTTTGCTTACCGGGGCAGAAGCCTTTTTGTGTACCAGGTAGGCCCTCGGCCCTTAGGGGCCGGCTGCCTGCTGGATTTCCGCGAATCCGAAGATGATGCCCAGGGACAAGCTGCCACCTGTGCCAACTCGGGCTGCTTTGAGAGTGCCCATGGAGCTCTGCAAACTGAGACCAGGAACGTGGGCTGGTGAGTTTTGCTTACCGGGGCAGAAGCCTTTTTGTGTACCAGGTAGGCCCTCGGCCCTTAGGGGCCGGCTGCCTGCTGGATTTCCACGAATCCGAAGATGATGCCCAGGGACAAGCTGCCACCTGTGCCAACTCGGGCTGCTTTGAGAGTGCCCATGGAGCTCTGCAAACTGACACCAGGAACGTGGGCTGGTGGGTTTTGCTTACCGGAGCAGAAGCCTTTTTGTGTACCAGGTAGGCCCTCGGCCCTTAGGGGCCGGCTGGCAGCTGGATTTCCGCGAATCCGAAGATGCCGCCCAGGGACAAGCTGCCGCCTGTGCCAACTCGGGCTGCTTTGAGAGTGCCCATGGAGCTCTGCAAACTGACACCAGGAACGTGGGCTGGTGAGTTTTGCTTACCGGGGCAGAAGCCTTTTTGTGTACCAGGTAGGCCCTCGGCCCTTAGGGGCCGGCTGCCTGCTGGATTTCCGCGAATCCGAAGATGATGCCCAGGGACAAGCTGCCAGCTGTGCCAACTCGGGCTGCTTTGAGAGTGCCCATGGAGCTCTGCAAACTGACACCAGGAACGTGGGGTGGTGAGTTTTGCTTACCGGGGCAGAAGCCTTTTTGTGTACCAGGTAGGCCCTCAGCCCTTAGGGGCCGTCTGCCTGCTGGATTTCCACGAATCCGAAGATGCCGCCCAGGGACAAGCTGCCACCTGTGCCAACTCGGGCTGCTTTGAGAGTGCCCATGGAGCTCTGCAAACTGACACCAGGAACGTGGGGTGGTGAGTTTTGCTTACCGGGGCAGAAGCCTTTTTGTGTACCAGGTAGGCCCTCGGCCCTTAGGGGCCGGCTGCCTGCTGGATTTCCGCGAATCCGAAGATGATGCCCAGGGACAAGCTGCCAGCTGTGCCAACTCGGGCTGCTTTGAGAGTGCCCATGGAGCTCTGCAAACTGACACCAGGAACGTAGGGTGGTGAGTTTTGCTTACCGGGGTAGAAGCCTTTGTCTTTACCTGGTAGGCCCTCGGCCCTTAGGGGCCGGCTGCCTGCTGGATTTCCGCGAATCCGAAGATGCCGCCCAGGGACAAGCTGCCACCTGTGCCAACTCGGGCTGCTTTGAGAGTGCCCATGGAGCTCTGCAAACTGAGACCAGGAACGTGGGCTGGTGAGTTTTGCTTACCGGAGCAGAAGCCTTTTTGTGTACCAGGTAGGCCCTCGGCCCTTAGGGGCCGGCTGCCTGCTGGATTTCCGCGAATCCGAAGATGCCGCCCAGGGACAAGCTGCCACCTGTGCCAACTCGGGCTGCTTTGAGAGTGCCCATGGAGCTCTGCAAACTGACAGCAGGAACGTGGGCTGGTGAGTTTTGCTTACCGGAGCAGAAGCCTTTTTGTGTACCAGGTAGGCCCTCGGCCCTTAGGGGCCGGCTGCCTGCTGGATTTCCGCGAATCCGAAGATGCCGCCCAGGGACAAGCTGCCACCTGTGCCAACTCGGGCTGCTTTGAGAGTGCCCATGGAGCTCTGCAAACTGAGACCAGGAACGTGGGGTGGTGAGTTTTGCTTACCGGGGCAGAAGCCTTTTTGTGTACCAGGTAGGCCCTCGGCCTGCTGGATTTCCGCGAAGAAGATGCCGCCCAGGGACAAGCTGCCAGCTGTGCCAACTCGGGCTGCTTTGAGAGTGCCCATTCTGCCTGAGACGACGTGGGCTGGTGAGTTTTGCTTCCTTTTTGTGTACCAGTATAGGGGCCGGCTGCCTGCTGGATTTCCGCGAATCTGAAGATGCCGCCCAGGGACTAGCTGCCACCTGTGCCAACTCGGGCTGCGGTGCCCATGGAGCTGTGCAAACTGAGACCAGGAAGAGTTTTGTACCGGGGCAGAAGCCCAGGTAGGCCCTGGCCCTTAGCTCTGCTGGAAACGAAGATGATGCCCAGGGACAGCTGCCAGTGCCAACTCGGGCTGCTTTGAGAGTGCCCATGGAGCTCTGCAAACTGAGTTTTGCTTACCGGGGCAGAAGCCTTTTTGTGTACCAGGTAGGCCCTCGGCCCTTAGGGGCCGGCTGCCTGCTGGATTTCGCGCGAAGATCAAGCTGCCACCTTAGGGGCCGGCTGCCTGCTGGATTTCCGCGAATCCGAAGATGCCGCCCAGGGACAAGCTGCCAGCTGTGCCAACTCGGGCTGCTTTGAGAGTGCCCATGGAGCTCTGCAAACTGAGACCAGGAACGTGGGCTGGTGGGTTTTGCTTACCGGAGCAGAAGCCTTTTTGTGTACCAGGTAGGCCCTCGGCCCTTAAGGGCCGGCTGCCTGCTGGATTTCCGCGAATCCGAAGATGCCGCCCAGGGACAAGCTGCCACCTGTGCCAACTCGGGCTGCTTTGAGAGTGCCCATGGAGCTCTGCAAACTGACACCAGGAACGTGGGCTGGTGAGTTTTGCTTACCGGAGCAGAAGCCTTTTTGTGTACCAGGTAGGCCCTCGGCCCTTAGGGGCCGGCTGCCTGCTGGATTTCCGCGAATCCGAAGATGCCGCCCAGGGACAAGCTGCCACCTGTGCCAACTCGGGCTGCTTTGAGAGTGCCCATGGAGCTCTGCAAACTGAGACCAGGAACTTGGGCTGGTGAGTTTTGCTTACCGGAGCAGAAGCCTTTTTGTGTACCAGGTAGGCCCTCGGCCCTTAGGGGCCGGCTGCCTGCTGGATTTCCGCGAATCCGAAGATGCCGCCCAGGGACAAGCTGCCACCTGTGCCAACTCGGGCTGCTTTGAGAGTGCCCATGGAGCTCTGCAAACTGACACCAGGAACGTAGGGTGGTGAGTTTTGCTTACCGGGGTAGAAGCCTTTGTCTTTACCTGGTAGGCCCTCGGCCCTTAGGGGCCGGCTGGCTGCTGGATTTCCGCGAATCCGAAGATGCCGCCCAGGGACAAGCTGCCACCTGTGCCAACTCGGGCTGCTTTGAGAGTGCCCATGGAGCTCTGCAAACTGAGACCAGGAACGTGGGCTGGTGAGTTTTGCTTACCGGGGCAGAAGCCTTTTTGTGTACCAGGTAGGCCCTCGGCCCTTAGGGGCCGGCTGCCTGCTGGATTTCCGCGAATCCGAAGATGCCGCCCAGGGACAAGCTGCCACCTGTGCCAACTCGGGCTGCTTTGAGAGTGCCCATGGAGCTCTGCAAACTGAGACCAGGAACGTGGGCTGGTGAGTTTTGCTTACCGGGGCAGAAGCCTTTTTGTGTACCAGGTAGGCCCTCGGCCCTTAGGGGCCGGCTGCCTGCTGGATTTCCGCGAATCCGAAGATGCCGCCCAGGGACAAGCTGCCACCTGTGCCAACTCGGGCTGCTTTGAGAGTGCCCATGGAGCTCTGCAAACTGAGACCAGGAACGTGGGCTGGTGAGTTTTGCTTACCGGGGCAGAAGCCTTTTTGTGTACCAGGTAGGCCCTCGGCCCTTAGGGGCCGGCTGCCTGCTGGATTTCCGCGAATCCGAAGATGCCGCCCAGGGACAAGCTGCCACCTGTGCCAACTCGGGCTGCTTTGAGAGTGCCCATGGAGCTCTGCAAACTGAGACCAGGAACGTGGGGTGGTGAGTTTTGCTTACCGGGGCAGAAGCCTTTTTGTGTACCAGGTAGGCCCTCGGCCCTTAGGGGCCGGCTGCCTGCTGGATTTCCGCGAATCCGAAGATGCCGCCCAGGGACAAGCTGCCACCTGTGCCAACTCGGGCTGCTTTGAGAGTGCCCATGGAGCTCTGCAAACTGAGACCAGGAACGTGGGCTGGTGAGTTTTGCTTACCGGAGCAGAAGCCTTTTTGTGTACCAGGTAGGCCCTCGGCCCTTAGGGGCCGGCTGCCTGCTGGATTTCCGCGAATCCGAAGATGCCGCCCAGGGACAAGCTGCCACCTGTGCCAACTCGGGCTGCTTTGAGAGTGCCCATGGAGCTCTGCAAACTGAGACCAGGAACGTAGGGTGGTGAGTTTTGCTTACCGGGGCAGAAGCCTTTTTGTGTACCAGGTAGGCCCTCGGCCCTTAGGGGCCGGCTGGCAGCTGGATTTCCGCGAATCCGAAGATGCCGCCCAGGGACAAGCTGCCACCTGTGCCAACTCGGGCTGCTTTGAGAGTGCCCATGGAGCTCTGCAAACTGAGACCAGGAACGTGGGCTGGTGAGTTTTGCTTACCGGGGCAGAAGCCTTTTTGTGTACCAGGTAGGCCCTCGGCCCTTAGGGGCCGTCTGCCTGCTGGATTTCCGCGAATCCGAAGATGCCGCCCAGGGACAAGCTGCCACCTGTGCCAACTCGGGCTGCTTTGAGAGTGCCCATGGAGCTCTGCAAACTGAGACCAGGAACGTGGGCTGGTGAGTTTTGCTTACCGGGGCAGAAGCCTTTTTGTGTACCAGGTAGGCCCTCGGCCCTTAGGGGCCGGCTGCCTGCTGGATTTCCGCGAATCCGAAGATGCCGCCCAGGGACAAGCTGCCACCTGTGCCAACTCGGGCTGCTTTGAGAGTGCCCATGGAGCTCTGCAAACTGACACCAGGAACTTGGGGTGGTGAGTTTTGCTTACCGGGGCAGAAGCCTTTTTGTGTACCAGGTAGGCCCTCGGCCCTTAGGGGCCGTCTGCCTGCTGGATTTCCGCGAATCCGAAGATGCCGCCCAGGGACAAGCTGCCACCTGTGCCAACTCGGGCTGCTTTGAGAGTGCCCATGGAGCTCTGCAAACTGAGACCAGGAACGTAGGGTGGTGAGTTTTGCTTACCGGGGTAGAAGCCTTTGTCTTTACCTGGTAGGCCCTCGGCCCTTAGGGGCCGGCTGGCAGCTGGATTTCCGCGAATCCGAAGATGCCGCCCAGGGACAAGCTGCCACCTGTGCCAACTCGGGCTGCTTTGAGAGTGCCCATGGAGCTCTGCAAACTGAGACCAGGAACGTGGGCTGGTGAGTTTTGCTTACCGGAGCAGAAGCCTTTTTGTGTACCAGGTAGGCCCTCGGCCCTTAGGGGCCGTCTGCCTGCTGGATTTCCGCGAATCCGAAGATGCCGCCCAGGGACAAGCTGCCACCTGTGCCAACTCGGGCTGCTTTGAGAGTGCCCATGGAGCTCTGCAAACTGAGACCAGGAACGTGGGCTGGTGAGTTTTGCTTACCGGGGCAGAAGCCTTTTTGTGTACCAGGTAGGCCCCCGGCCCTTAGGGGCCGGCTGCCTGCTGGATTTCCGCGAATCCGAAGATGCCGCCCAGGGACAAGCTGCCACCTGTGCCAACTCGGGCTGCTTTGAGAGTGCCCATGGAGCTCTGCAAACTGAGACCAGGAACGTGGGCTGGTGGGTTTTGCTTACCGGAGTAGAAGCCTTTTTGTGTACCAGGTAGGCCCTCGGCCCTTAGGGGCCGGCTGCCTGCTGGATTTCCGCGAATCCGAAGATGCCGCCCAGGGACAAGCTGCCACCTGTGCCAACTCGGGCTGCTTTGAGAGTGCCCATGGAGCTCTGCAAACTGAGACCAGGAACGTGGGCTGGTGAGTTTTGCTTACCGGGGCAGAAGCCTTTTTGTGTACCAGGTAGGCCCTCGGCCCTTAAGGGCCGGCTGCCTGCTGGATTTTCGCGAATCCGAAGATGATGCCCAGGGACAAGCTGCCACCTGTGCCAACTCGGGCTGCTTTGAGAGTGCCCATGGAGCTCTGCAAACTGAGACCAGGAACGTGGGCTGGTGCGTTTTGCTTACCGGAGCAGAAGCCTTTTTGTGTACCAGGTAGGCCCTCGGCCCTTAGGGGCCGGCTGCCTGCTGGATTTCCGCGAATCCGAAGATGCCGCCCAGGGACAAGCTGCCACCTGTGCCAACTCGGGCTGCTTTGAGAGTGCCCATGGAGCTCTGCAAACTGAGACCAGGAACGTGGGCTGGTGAGTTTTGCTTACCGGGGCAGAAGCCTTTTTGTGTACCAGGTAGGCCCTCGGCCCTTAGGGGCCGGCTGCCTGCTGGATTTCCGCGAATCCGAAGATGCCGCCCAGGGACAAGCTGCCAGCTGTGCCAACTCGGGCTGCTTTGAGAGTGCCCATGGAGCTCTGCAAACTGAGACCAGGAACGTGGGCTGGTGAGTTTTGCTTACCGGGGCAGAAGCCTTTTTGTGTACCAGGTAGGAACCCTCGGCCCTACCAGGTAGGCCCTCGGCCCTTAGGGGCCGGCTGGCAGCTGGATTTCCGCGAATCCGAAGATGCCGCCCAGGGACAAGCTGCCAGCTGTGCCAACTCGGGCTGCTTTGAGAGTGCCCATGGAGCTCTGCAAACTGAGACCAGGAACGTGGGCTGGTGAGTTTTGCTTACCGGGGCAGAAGCCTTTTTGTGTACCAGGTAGGCCCTCGGCCCTTAGGGGCCGGCTGCCTGCTGGATTTCCGCGAATCCGAAGATGCCGCCCAGGGACAAGCTGCCACCTGTGCCAACTCGGGCTGCTTTGAGAGTGCCCATGGAGCTCTGCAAACTGAGACCAGGAACGTGGGCTGGTGAGTTTTGCTTACCGGGGCAGAAGCCTTTTTGTGTACCAGGTAGGCCCTCAGCCCTTAGGGGCCGGCTGCCTGCTGGATTTCCACGAATCCGAAGATGCCGCCCAGGGACAAGCTGCCACCTGTGCCAACTCGGGCTGCTTTGAGAGTGCCCATGGAGCTCTGCAAACTGAGACCAGGAACGTGGGCTGGTGAGTTTTGCTTACCGGGGCAGAAGCCTTTTTGTGTACCAGGTAGGCCCTCGGCCCTTAGGGGCCGGCTGCCTGCTGGATTTCCGCGAATCCGAAGATGATGCCCAGGGACAAGCTGCCACCTGTGCCAACTCGGGCTGCTTTGAGAGTGCCCATGGAGCTCTGCAAACTGACACCAGGAACGTAGGGTGGTGAGTTTTGCTTACCGGGGTAGAAGCCTTTGTCTTTACCTGGTAGGCCCTCGGCCCTTAGGGGCCGGCTGCCTGCTGGATTTCCGCGAATCCGAAGATGCCGCCCAGGGACAAGCTGCCACCTGTGCCAACTCGGGCTGCTTTGAGAGTGCCCATGGAGCTCTGCAAACTGAGACCAGGAACGTGGGCTGGTGAGTTTTGCTTACCGGGGCAGAAGCCTTTTTGTGTACCAGGTAGGCCCTCGGCCCTTAGGGGCCGGCTGGCAGCTGGATTTCCGCGAATCCGAAGATGCCGCCCAGGGACAAGCTGCCACCTGTGCCAACTCGGGCTGCTTTGAGAGTGCCCATGGAGCTCTGCAAACTGAGACCAGGAACGTGGGCTGGTGAGTTTTGCTTACCGGGGCAGAAGCCTTTTTGTGTACCAGGTAGGCCCTCGGCCCTTAGGGGCCGGCTGCCTGCTGGATTTCCGCGAATCCGAAGATGCCGCCCAGGGACAAGCTGCCAGCTGTGCCAACTCGGGCTGCTTTGAGAGTGCCCATGGAGCTCTGCAAACTGACACCAGGAACGTGGGCTGGTGAGTTTTGCTTACCGGGGCAGAAGCCTTTTTGTGTACCAGGTAGGCCCTCGGCCCTTAGGGGCCGGCTGCCTGCTGGATTTCCGCGAATCCGAAGATGCCGCCCAGGGACAAGCTGCCACCTGTGCCAACTCGGGCTGCTTTGAGAGTGCCCATGGAGCTCTGCAAACTGAGACCAGGAACGTGGGCTGGTGAGTTTTGCTTACCGGAGCAGAAGCCTTTTTGTGTACCAGGTAGGCCCTCGGCCCTTAGGGGCTGGCTGCCTGCTGGATTTCCGCGAATCCGAAGATGATGCCCAGGGACAAGCTGCCACCTGCACCAACTCGGGCCGCTTTGAGAGTGCCCATGGAGCTCTGCAAACTGACACCAGGAACGTGGGCTGGTGAGTTTTGCTTACCGGGGCAGAAGCCTTTTTGTGTACCAGGTAGGCCCTCGGCCCTTAGGGGCCGGCTGCCTGCTGGATTTCCGCGAATCCGAAGATGCCGCCCAGGGACAAGCTGCCAGCTGTGCCAACTCGGGCTGCTTTGAGAGTGCCCATGGAGCTCTGCAAACTGAGACCAGGAACGTGGGCTGGTGAGTTTTGCTTACCGGGGCAGAAGCCTTTTTGTGTACCAGGTAGGCCCTCGGCCCTTAGGGGCCGGCTGCCTGCTGGATTTCCGCGAATCCGAAGATGCCGCCCAGGGACAAGCTGCCACCTGTGCCAACTCGGGCTGCTTTGAGAGTGCCCATGGAGCTCTGCAAACTGACACCAGGAACTTGGGGTGGTGAGTTTTGCTTACCGGGGCAGAAGCCTTTTTGTGTACCAGGTAGGCCCTCGGCCCTTAGGGGCCGTCTGCCTGCTGGATTTCCGCGAATCCGAAGATGCCGCCCAGGGACAAGCTGCCACCTGTGCCAACTCGGGCTGCTTTGAGAGTGCCCATGGAGCTCTGCAAACTGAGACCAGGAACGTAGGGTGGTGAGTTTTGCTTACCGGGGTAGAAGCCTTTGTCTTTACCTGGTAGGCCCTCGGCCCTTAGGGGCCGGCTGGCAGCTGGATTTCCGCGAATCCGAAGATGCCGCCCAGGGACAAGCTGCCACCTGTGCCAACTCGGGCTGCTTTGAGAGTGCCCATGGAGCTCTGCAAACTGAGACCAGGAACGTGGGCTGGTGAGTTTTGCTTACCGGAGCAGAAGCCTTTTTGTGTACCAGGTAGGCCCTCGGCCCTTAGGGGCCGGCTGCCTGCTGGATTTCCGCGAATCCGAAGATGCCGCCCAGGGACAAGCTGCCACCTGTGCCAACTCGGGCTGCTTTGAGAGTGCCCATGGAGCTCTGCAAACTGAGACCAGGAACGTGGGCTGGTGAGTTTTGCTTACCGGAGCAGAAGCCTTTTTGTGTACCGTCTGCCTGCTGGATTTCCGCGAATCCGAAGATGCCGCCCAGGGACAAGCTGCCACCTGTGCCAACTCGGGCTGCTTTGAGAGTGCCCATGGAGCTCTGCAAACTGAGACCAGGAACGTGGGCTGGTGAGTTTTGCTTACCGGGGCAGAAGCCTTTTTGTGTACCAGGTAGGCCCCCGGCCCTTAGGGGCCGGCTGCCTGCTGGATTTCCGCGAATCCGAAGATGCCGCCCAGGGACAAGCTGCCACCTGTGCCAACTCGGGCTGCTTTGAGAGTGCCCATGGAGCTCTGCAAACTGAGACCAGGAACGTGGGCTGGTGGGTTTTGCTTACCGGAGTAGAAGCCTTTTTGTGTACCAGGTAGGCCCTCGGCCCTTAGGGGCCGGCTGCCTGCTGGATTTCCGCGAATCCGAAGATGCCGCCCAGGGACAAGCTGCCACCTGTGCCAACTCGGGCTGCTTTGAGAGTGCCCATGGAGCTCTGCAAACTGAGACCAGGAACGTGGGCTGGTGAGTTTTGCTTACCGGGGCAGAAGCCTTTTTGTGTACCAGGTAGGCCCTCGGCCCTTAGGGGCCGGCTGCCTGCTGGATTTTCGCGAATCCGAAGATGATGCCCAGGGACAAGCTGCCACCTGTGCCAACTCGGGCTGCTTTGAGAGTGCCCATGGAGCTCTGCAAACTGAGACCAGGAACGTGGGCTGGTGAGTTTTGCTTACCGGAGCAGAAGCCTTTTTGTGTACCAGGTAGGCCCTCGGCCCTTAGGGGCCGGCTGCCTGCTGGATTTCCGCGAATCCGAAGATGCCGCCCAGGGACAAGCTGCCACCTGTGCCAACTCGGGCTGCTTTGAGAGTGCCCATGGAGCTCTGCAAACTGAGACCAGGAACGTGGGCTGGTGAGTTTTGCTTACCGGGGCAGAAGCCTTTTTGTGTACCAGGTAGGCCCTCGGCCCTTAGGGGCCGGCTGGCAGCTGGATTTCCGCGAATCCGAAGATGCCGCCCAGGGACAAGCTGCCACCTGTGCCAACTCGGGCTGCTTTGAGAGTGCCCATGGAGCTCTGCAAACTGAGACAAGCTGCGGGGCAGAACCTGTGCCAACTCGGGCCTGCTTTCCGCGAGAAGATGCCCATGCTGCCAGCTCTGCAATGGACTGCAAACACCAGGAACGTGGGCTGGTGAGTTTTGCTTACCGGGGCAGAAGCCTTTTTGTGTACCAGGTAGGCCCTCGGCCCTTAGGGGCCGGCTGCCTGCTGGATTTCCGCGAATCCGAAGATGCCGCCCAGGGACAAGCTGCCACCTGTGCCAACTCGGGCTGCTTTGAGAGTGCCCATGGAGCTCTGCAAACTGAGACCAGGAACGTGGGCTGGTGAGTTTTGCTTACCGGGGCAGAAGCCTTTTTGTGTACCAGGTAGGCCCTCAGCCCTTAGGGGCCGGCTGCCTGCTGGATTTCCACGAATCCGAAGATGCCGCCCAGGGACAAGCTGCCACCTGTGCCAACTCGGGCTGCTTTGAGAGTGCCCATGGAGCTCTGCAAACTGACACCAGGAACGTGGGCTGGTGAGTTTTGCTTACCGGAGCAGAAGCCTTTTTGTGTACCAGGTAGGCCCTCGGCCCTTAGGGGCCGGCTGCCTGCTGGATTTCCGCGAATCCGAAGATGATGCCCAGGGACAAGCTGCCACCTGTGCCAACTCGGGCTGCTTTGAGAGTGCCCATGGAGCTCTGCAAACTGAGACCAGGAACGTAGGGTGGTGAGTTTTGCTTACCGGGGTAGAAGCCTTTTCTTGTACCTGGTAGGCCCTCGGCCCTTAGGGGCCGGCTGCCTGCTGGATTTCCGCGAATCCGAAGATGCCGCCCAGGGACAAGCTGCCACCTGTGCCAACTCGGGCTGCTTTGAGAGTGCCCATGGATCTCTGCAAACTGAGACCAGGAACGTGGGCTGGTGAGTTTTGCTTACCGGAGCAGAAGCCTTTTTGTGTACCAGGTAGGCCCTCGGCCCTTAGGGGCCGGCTGCCTGCTGGATTTCCGCGAATCCGAAGATGCCGCCCAGGGACAAGCTGCCACCTGTGCCAACTCGGGCTGCTTTGAGAGTGCCCATGGAGCTCTGCAAACTGAGACCAGGAACGTGGGCTGGTGAGTTTTGCTTACCGGGGCAGAAGCCTTTTTGTGTACCAGGTAGGCCCTCGGCCCTTAGGGGCCGGATGCCTGCTGGATTTCCACGAATCCGAAGATGCCGCCCAGGGACAAGCTGCCACCTGTGCCAACTCGGGCTGCTTTGAGAGTGCCCATGGAGCTCTGCAAACTGAGACCAGGAACGTGGGCTGGTGCGTTTTGCTTACCGGGGCAGAAGCCTTTTTGTGTACCAGGTAGGCCCTCGGCCCTTAGGGGCCGGCTGCCTGCTGGATTTCCGCGAATCCGAAGATGATGCCCAGGGACAAGCTGCCACCTGTGCCAACTCGGGCTGCTTTGAGAGTGCCCATGGAGCTCTGCAAACTGACACCAGGAACGTGGGCTGGTGCGTTTTGCTTACCGGAGCAGAAGCCTTTTTGTGTACCAGGTAGGCCCTCGGCCCTTAGGGGCTGGCTGCCTGCTGGATTTCCGCGAATCCGAAGATGATGCCCAGGGACAAGCTGCCACCTGCACCAACTCGGGCTGCTTTGAGAGTGCCCATGGAGCTCTGCAAACTGACACCAGGAACGTGGGCTGGTGAGTTTTGCTTACCGGGGCAGAAGCCTTTTTGTGTACCAGGTAGGCCCTCGGCCCTTAGGGGCCGGCTGCCTGCTGGATTTCCGCGAATCCGAAGATGCCGCCCAGGGACAAGCTGCCAGCTGTGCCAACTCGGGCTGCTTTGAGAGTGCCCATGGAGCTCTGCAAACTGAGACCAGGAACGTGGGCTGGTGAGTTTTGCTTACCGGGGCAGAAGCCTTTTTGTGTACCAGGTAGGCCCTCGGCCCTTAGGGGCCGGCTGCCTGCTGGATTTCCGCGAATCCGAAGATGCCGCCCAGGGACAAGCTGCCAGCTGTGCCAACTCGGGCTGCTTTGAGAGTGCCCATGGAGCTCTGCAAACTGAGACCAGGAACGTGGGGTGGTGAGTTTTGCTTACCGGGGCAGAAGCCTTTTTGTGTACCAGGTAGGCCCTCGGCCCTTAGGGGCCGGCTGCCTGCTGGATTTCCGCGAATCCGAAGATGCCGCCCAGGGACAAGCTGCCAGCTGTGCCAACTCGGGCTGCTTTGAGAGTGCCCATGGAGCTCTGCAAACTGACACCAGGAACGTGGGCTGGTGGGTTTTGCTTACCGGAGCAGAAGCCTTTTTGTGTACCAGGTAGGCCCTCGGCCCTTAGGGGCCGGCTGCCTGCTGGATTTCCGCGAATCCGAAGATGCCGCCCAGGGACAAGCTGCCACCTGTGCCAACTCGGGCTGCTTTGAGAGTGCCCATGGAGCTCTGCAAACTGAGACCAGGAACGTGGGCTGGTGAGTTTTGCTTACCGGGGCAGAAGCCTTTTTGTGTACCAGGTAGGCCCTCGGCCCTTAGCCGCGAATTTGCCACCTGTGCCAACTCGGGCTGCTTTGAGAGTGCCCATGGAGCTCTGCAAACTGACACCAGGAACGTGGGCTGGTGGGTTTTGCTTACCGGAGCAGAAGCCTTTTTGTGTACCAGGTAGGCCCTCGGCCCTTAGGGGCCGGCTGCCTGCTGGATTTCCGCGAATCCGAAGATGCCGCCCAGGGACAAGCTGCCACCTGTGCCAACTCGGGCTGCTTTGAGAGTGCCCATGGAGCTCTGCAAACTGAGACCAGGAACGTGGGCTGGTGAGTTTTGCTTACCGGGGCAGAAGCCTTTTTGTGTACCAGGTAGGCCCTCGGCCCTTAGGGGCCGGCTGCCTGCTGGATTTCCGCGAATCCGAAGATGCCGCCCAGGGACAAGCTGCCACCTGTGCCAACTCGGGCTGCTTTGAGAGTGCCCATGGAGCTCTGCAAACTGAGACCAGGAACTTGGGGTGGTGAGTTTTGCTTACCGGAGCAGAAGCCTTTGTCAGTACCAGGTAGGCCCTCGGCCCTTAGGGGCCGTCTGCCTGCTGGATTTCCGCGAATCCGAAGATGCCGCCCAGGGACAAGCTGCCACCTGTGCCAACTCGGGCTGCTTTGAGAGTGCCCATGGAGCTCTGCAAACTGACTTACCAGGAACGTAGGGGGGCTGGTGAGTTTTGCTTACCGGGGCTTTAGAAGCCTTTGAGACCAGGAACGTGGGCTGGTGAGTTTTTTACCTTTTTGTGTGGTAGGCCCTCGGCCCTTAGGGGCCGGCTGGCAGCTGGATTTCCGCGAATCCGAAGATGCCGCCCAGGGACAAGCTGCCACCTGTGCCAACTCGGGCTGCTTTGAGAGTGCCCATGGAGCTCTGCAAACTGAGACCAGGAACGTGGGCTGGTGAGTTTTGCTTACCGGAGCAGAAGCCTTTTTGTGTACCAGGTAGGCCCTCGGCCCTTAGGGGCCGGCTGCCTGCTGGATTTCCGCGAATCCGAAGATGCCGCCCAGGGACAAGCTGCCACCTGTGCCAACTCGGGCTGCTTTGAGAGTGCCCATGGAGCTCTGCAAACTGACACCAGGAACGTGGGCTGGTGAGTTTTGCTTACCGGGGCAGAAGCCTTTTTGTGTACCAGGTAGGCCCTCGGCCCTTAGGGGCCGGCTGCCTGCTGGATTTCCGCGAATCCGAAGATGCCGCCCAGGGACAAGCTGCCACCTGTGCCAACTCGGGCTGCTTTGAGAGTGCCCATGGAGCTCTGCAAACTGACACCAGGAACGTGGGGTGGTGAGTTTTGCTTACCGGGGCAGAAGCCTTTTTGTGTACCAGGTAGGCCCTCGGCCCTTAGGGGCCGGCTGCCTGCTGGATTTCCGCGAATCCGAAGATGCCGCCCAGGGACAAGCTGCCACCTGTGCCAACTCGGGCTGCTTTGAGAGTGCCCATGGAGCTCTGCAAACTGACACCAGGAACGTGGGCTGGTGAGTTTTGCTTACCGGGGCAGAAGCCTTTTTGTGTACCAGGTAGGCCCTCGGCCCTTAGGGGCCGGCTGCCTGCTGGATTTCCGCGAATCCGAAGATGCCGCCCAGGGACAAGCTGCCACCTGTGCCAACTCGGGCTGCTTTGAGAGTGCCCATGGAGCTCTGCAAACTGAGACCAGGAACGTGGGCTGGTGAGTTTTGCTTACCGGGGCAGAAGCCTTTTTGTGTACCAGGTAGGCCCTCGGCCCTTAGGGGCCGGCTGCCTGCTGGATTTCCGCGAATCCGAAGATGCCGCCCAGGGACAAGCTGCCACCTGTGCCAACTCGGGCTGCTTTGAGAGTGCCCATGGAGCTCTGCAAACTGACACCAGGAACGTGGGCTGGTGAGTTTTGCTTACCGGGGCAGAAGCCTTTTTGTGTACCAGGTAGGCCCTCGGCCCTTAGGGGCCGGCTGCCTGCTGGATTTCCGCGAATCCGAAGATGCCGCCCAGGGACAAGCTGCCACCTGTGCCAACTTGGGCTGCTTTGAGAGTGCCCATGGAGCTCTGCAAACTGACACCAGGAACGTGGGGTGGTGAGTTTTGCTTACCGGGGCAGAAGCCTTTTTGTGTACCAGGTAGGCCCTCGGCCCTTAGGGGCCGTCTGCCTGCTGGATTTCCGCGAATCCGAAGATGCCGCCCAGGGACAAGCTGCCACCTGTGCCAACTCGGGCTGCTTTGAGAGTGCCCATGGAGCTCTGCAAACTGAGACCAGGAACGTGGGCTGGTGAGTTTTGCTTACCGGGGCAGAAGCCTTTTTGTGTACCAGGTAGGCCCTCGGCCCTTAGGGGCCGGCTGCCTGCTGGATTTCCGCGAATCCGAAGATGCCGCCCAGGGACAAGCTGCCACCTGTGCCAACTCGGGCTGCTTTGAGAGTGCCCATGGAGCTCTGCAAACTGAGACCAGGAACGTGGGCTGGTGAGTTTTGCTTACCGGGGCAGAAGCCTTTTTGTGTACCAGGTAGGCCCTCGGCCCTTAGGGGCCGGCTGCCTGCTGGATTTCCGCGAATCCGAAGATGATGCCCAGGGACAAGCTGCCACCTGTGCCAACTCGGGCTGCTTTGAGAGTGCCCATGGAGCTCTGCAAACTGACACCAGGAACGTGGGCTGGTGAGTTTTGCTTACCGGGGCAGAAGCCTTTTTGTGTACCAGGTAGGCCCTCGGCCCTTAGGGGCCGGCTGCCTGCTGGATTTCCGCGAATCCGAAGATGCCGCCCAGGGACAAGCTGCCACCTGTGCCAACTCGGGCTGCTTTGAGAGTGCCCATGGAGCTCTGCAAACTGAGACCAGGAACGTGGGCTGGTGAGTTTTGCTTACCGGGGCAGAAGCCTTTTTGTGTACCAGGTAGGCCCTCGGCCCTTAGGGGCCGGCTGCCTGCTGGATTTCCGCGAATCCGAAGATGCCGCCCAGGGACAAGCTGCCACCTGTGCCAACTCGGGCTGCTTTGAGAGTGCCCATGGAGCTCTGCAAACTGAGACCAGGAACGTGGGCTGGTGAGTTTTGCTTACCGGGGCAGAAGCCTTTTTGTGTACCAGGTAGGCCCTCGGCCCTTAGGGGCCGGCTGCCTGCTGGATTTCCGCGAATCCGAAGATGCCGCCCAGGGACAAGCTGCCACCTGTGCCAACTCGGGCTGCTTTGAGAGTGCCCATGGAGCTCTGCAAACTGAGACCAGGAACGTGGGCTGGTGAGTTTTGCTTACCGGGGCAGAAGCCTTTTTGTGTACCAGGTAGGCCCTCGGCCCTTAGGGGCCGGCTGCCTGCTGGATTTCCGCGAATCCGAAGATGCCGCCCAGGGACAAGCTGCCACCTGTGCCAACTCGGGCTGCTTTGAGAGTGCCCATGGAGCTCTGCAAACTGACACCAGGAACGTGGGCTGGTGAGTTTTGCTTACCGGGGCAGAAGCCTTTTTGTGTACCAGGTAGGCCCTCGGCCCTTAGGGGCCGGCTGCCTGCTGGATTTCCGCGAATCCGAAGATGCCGCCCAGGGACAAGCTGCCACCTGTGCCAACTCGGGCTGCTTTGAGAGTGCCCATGGAGCTCTGCAAACTGACACCAGGAACGTGGGCTGGTGAGTTTTGCTTACCGGGGCAGAAGCCTTTTTGTGTACCAGGTAGGCCCTCGGCCCTTAGGGGCCGGCTGCCTGCTGGATTTCCGCGAATCCGAAGATGCCGCCCAGGGACAAGCTGCCACCTGTGCCAACTCGGGCTGCTTTGAGAGTGCCCATGGAGCTCTGCAAACTGAGACCAGGAACGTGGGCTGGTGAGTTTTGCTTACCGGGGCAGAAGCCTTTTTGTGTACCAGGTAGGCCCTCGGCCCTTAGGGGCCGGCTGCCTGCTGGATTTCCGCGAATCCGAAGATGCCGCCCAGGGACAAGCTGCCACCTGTGCCAACTCGGGCTGCTTTGAGAGTGCCCATGGAGCTCTGCAAACTGAGACCAGGAACGTGGGCTGGTGAGTTTTGCTTACCGGGGCAGAAGCCTTTTTGTGTACCAGGTAGGCCCTCGGCCCTTAGGGGCCGGCTGCCTGCTGGATTTCCGCGAATCCGAAGATGCCGCCCAGGGACAAGCTGCCACCTGTGCCAACTCGGGCTGCTTTGAGAGTGCCCATGGAGCTCTGCAAACTGAGACCAGGAACGTGGGCTGGTGAGTTTTGCTTACCGGGGCAGAAGCCTTTTTGTGTACCAGGTAGGCCCTCGGCCCTTAGGGGCCGGCTGCCTGCTGGATTTCCGCGAATCCGAAGATGCCGCCCAGGGACAAGCTGCCACCTGTGCCAACTCGGGCTGCTTTGAGAGTGCCCATGGAGCTCTGCAAACTGAGACCAGGAACGTGGGCTGGTGAGTTTTGCTTACCGGGGCAGAAGCCTTTTTGTGTACCAGGTAGGCCCTCGGCCCTTAGGGGCCGGCTGCCTGCTGGATTTCCGCGAATCCGAAGATGCCGCCCAGGGACAAGCTGCCACCTGTGCCAACTCGGGCTGCTTTGAGAGGCCCATGCTTTGAGAGTGCCCATGGAGCTCTGCCCAAAGCTGACCTGTGCCAACCAGGATGGACTGCAAACTGGGAACGTGGGCTGGTGAGTTTTGCTTACCGGGGGAAGCCTTTTTGTGCAGAAGCCTTTTTGTGTACCAGGTAGGCCCTCGGCCCTTAGGCCCTCGGCCCTTAGGGGCCGGCTGCCTGCTGGATTTCCGCGAATCCGAAGATGCCGCCCAGGGACAAGCTGCCACCTGTGCCAACTCGGGCTGCTTTGAGAGTGCCCATGGAGCTCTGCAAACTGAGACCAGGAACGTGGGCTGGTGAGTTTTGCTTACCGGGGCAGAAGCCTTTTTGTGTACCAGGTAGGCCCTCGGCCCTTAGGGGCCGGCTGCCTGCTGGATTTCCGCGAATCCGAAGATGCCGCCCAGGGACAAGCTGCCACCTGTGCCAACTCGGGCTGCTTTGAGAGTGCCCATGGAGCTCTGCAAACTGAGACCAGGAACGTGGGCTGGTGAGTTTTGCTTACCGGGGCAGAAGCCTTTTTGTGTACCAGGTAGGCCCTCGGCCCTTAGGGGCCGGCTGCCTGCTGGATTTCCGCGAATCCGAAGATGCCGCCCAGGGACAAGCTGCCACCTGTGCCAACTCGGGCTGCTTTGAGAGTGCCCATGGAGCTCTGCAAACTGACACCAGGAACGTGGGCTGGTGAGTTTTGCTTACCGGGGCAGAAGCCTTTTTGTGTACCAGGTAGGCCCTCGGCCCTTAGGGGCCGGCTGCCTGCTGGATTTCCGCGAATCCGAAGATGCCGCCCAGGGACAAGCTGCCACCTGTGCCAACTCGGGCTGCTTTGAGAGTGCCCATGGAGCTCTGCAAACTGAGACCAGGAACGTGGGCTGGTGAGTTTTGCTTACCGGGGCAGAAGCCTTTTTGTGTACCAGGTAGGCCCTCGGCCCTTAGGGGCCGGCTGCCTGCTGGATTTCCGCGAATCCGAAGATGCCGCCCAGGGACAAGCTGCCACCTGTGCCAACTCGGGCTGCTTTGAGAGTGCCCATGGAGCTCTGCAAACTGAGACCAGGAACGTGGGCTGGTGAGTTTTGCTTACCGGGGCAGAAGCCTTTTTGTGTACCAGGTAGGCCCTCGGCCCTTAGGGGCCGGCTGCCTGCTGGATTTCCGCGAATCCGAAGATGCCGCCCAGGGACAAGCTGCCACCTGTGCCAACTCGGGCTGCTTTGAGAGTGCCCATGGAGCTCTGCAAACTGAGACCAGGAACGTGGGCTGGTGAGTTTTGCTTACCGGGGCAGAAGCCTTTTTGTGTACCAGGTAGGCCCTCGGCCCTTAGGGGCCGGCTGCCTGCTGGATTTCCGCGAATCCGAAGATGCCGCCCAGGGACAAGCTGCCACCTGTGCCAACTCGGGCTGCTTTGAGAGTGCCCATGGAGCTCTGCAAACTGAGACCAGGAACGTGGGCTGGTGAGTTTTGCTTACCGGGGCAGAAGCCTTTTTGTGTACCAGGTAGGCCCTCGGCCCTTAGGGGCCGGCTGCCTGCTGGATTTCCGCGAATCCGAAGATGCCGCCCAGGGACAAGCTGCCACCTGTGCCAACTCGGGCTGCTTTGAGAGTGCCCATGGAGCTCTGCAAACTGAGACCAGGAACGTGGGCTGGTGAGTTTTGCTTACCGGGGCAGAAGCCTTTTTGTGTACCAGGTAGGCCCTCGGCCCTTAGGGGCCGGCTGCCTGCTGGATTTCCGCGAATCCGAAGATGCCGCCCAGGGACAAGCTGCCACCTGTGCCAACTCGGGCTGCTTTGAGAGTGCCCATGGAGCTCTGCAAACTGAGACCAGGAACGTGGGCTGGTGAGTTTTGCTTACCGGGGCAGAAGCCTTTTTGTGTACCAGGTAGGCCCTCGGCCCTTAGGGGCCGGCTGCCTGCTGGATTTCCGCGAATCCGAAGATGCCGCCCAGGGACAAGCTGCCACCTGTGCCAACTCGGGCTGCTTTGAGAGTGCCCATGGAGCTCTGCAAACTGACACCAGGAACGTGGGCTGGTGAGTTTTGCTTACCGGGGCAGAAGCCTTTTTGTGTACCAGGTAGGCCCTCGGCCCTTAGGGGCCGGCTGCCTGCTGGATTTCCGCGAATCCGAAGATGCCGCCCAGGGACAAGCTGCCACCTGTGCCAACTCGGGCTGCTTTGAGAGTGCCCATGGAGCTCTGCAAACTGAGACCAGGAACGTGGGCTGGTGAGTTTTGCTTACCGGGGCAGAAGCCTTTTTGTGTACCAGGTAGGCCCTCGGCCCTTAGGGGCCGGCTGCCTGCTGGATTTCCGCGAATCCGAAGATGCCGCCCAGGGACAAGCTGCCACCTGTGCCAACTCGGGCTGCTTTGAGAGTGCCCATGGAGCTCTGCAAACTGAGACCAGGAACGTGGGCTGGTGAGTTTTGCTTACCGGGGCAGAAGCCTTTTTGTGTACCAGGTAGGCCCTCGGCCCTTAGGGGCCGGCTGCCTGCTGGATTTCCGCGAATCCGAAGATGCCGCCCAGGGACAAGCTGCCACCTGTGCCAACTCGGGCTGCTTTGAGAGTGCCCATGGAGCTCTGCAAACTGAGACCAGGAACGTGGGCTGGTGAGTTTTGCTTACCGGGGCAGAAGCCTTTTTGTGTACCAGGTAGGCCCTCGGCCCTTAGGGGCCGGCTGCCTGCTGGATTTCCGCGAATCCGAAGATGCCGCCCAGGGACAAGCTGCCACCTGTGCCAACTCGGGCTGCTTTGAGAGTGCCCATGGAGCTCTGCAAACTGAGACCAGGAACGTGGGCTGGTGAGTTTTGCTTACCGGGGCAGAAGCCTTTTTGTGTACCAGGTAGGCCCTCGGCCCTTAGGGGCCGGCTGCCTGCTGGATTTCCGCGAATCCGAAGATGCCGCCCAGGGACAAGCTGCCACCTGTGCCAACTCGGGCTGCTTTGAGAGTGCCCATGGAGCTCTGCAAACTGAGACCAGGAACGTGGGCTGGTGAGTTTTGCTTACCGGGGCAGAAGCCTTTTTGTGTACCAGGTAGGCCCTCGGCCCTTAGGGGCCGGCTGCCTGCTGGATTTCCGCGAATCCGAAGATGCCGCCCAGGGACAAGCTGCCACCTGTGCCAACTCGGGCTGCTTTGAGAGTGCCCATGGAGCTCTGCAAACTGAGACCAGGAACGTGGGCTGGTGAGTTTTGCTTACCGGGGCAGAAGCCTTTTTGTGTACCAGGTAGGCCCTCGGCCCTTAGGGGCCGGCTGCCTGCTGGATTTCCGCGAATCCGAAGATGCCGCCCAGGGACAAGCTGCCACCTGTGCCAACTCGGGCTGCTTTGAGAGTGCCCATGGAGCTCTGCAAACTGAGACCAGGAACGTGGGCTGGTGAGTTTTGCTTACCGGGGCAGAAGCCTTTTTGTGTACCAGGTAGGCCCTCGGCCCTTAGGGGCCGGCTGCCTGCTGGATTTCCGCGAATCCGAAGATGCCGCCCAGGGACAAGCTGCCACCTGTGCCAACTCGGGCTGCTTTGAGAGTGCCCATGGAGCTCTGCAAACTGAGACCAGGAACGTGGGCTGGTGAGTTTTGCTTACCGGGGCAGAAGCCTTTTTGTGTACCAGGTAGGCCCTCGGCCCTTAGGGGCCGGCTGCCTGCTGGATTTCCGCGAATCCGAAGATGCCGCCCAGGGACAAGCTGCCACCTGTGCCAACTCGGGCTGCTTTGAGAGTGCCCATGGAGCTCTGCAAACTGAGACCAGGAACGTGGGCTGGTGAGTTTTGCTTACCGGGGCAGAAGCCTTTTTGTGTACCAGGTAGGCCCTCGGCCCTTAGGGGCCGGCTGGCAGCTGGATTTCCGCGAATCCGAAGATGCCGCCCAGGGACAAGCTGCCACCTGTGCCAACTCGGGCTGCTTTGAGAGTGCCCATGGAGCTCTGCAAACTGAGACCAGGAACGTGGGCTGGTGAGTTTTGCTTACCGGGGCAGAAGCCTTTTTGTGTACCAGGTAGGCCCTCGGCCCTTAGGGGCCGGCTGCCTGCTGGATTTCCGCGAATCCGAAGATGCCGCCCAGGGACAAGCTGCCACCTGTGCCAACTCGGGCTGCTTTGAGAGTGCCCATGGAGCTCTGCAAACTGAGACCAGGAACGTGGGCTGGTGAGTTTTGCTTACCGGGGCAGAAGCCTTTTTGTGTACCAGGTAGGCCCTCGGCCCTTAGGGGCCGGCTGCCTGCTGGATTTCCGCGAATCCGAAGATGAGGCCCAGGGACAAGCTGCCACCTGTGCCAACTCGGGCTGCTTTGAGAGTGCCCATGGAGCTCTGCAAACTGAGACCAGGAACGTGGGCTGGTGAGTTTTGCTTACCGGGGCAGAAGCCTTTTTGTGTACCAGGTAGGCCCTCGGCCCTTAGGGGCCGGCTGCCTGCTGGATTTCCGCGAATCCGAAGATGCCGCCCAGGGACAAGCTGCCACCTGTGCCAACTCGGGCTGCTTTGAGAGTGCCCATGGAGCTCTGCAAACTGAGACCAGGAACGTGGGCTGGTGAGTTTTGCTTACCGGGGCAGAAGCCTTTTTGTGTACCAGGTAGGCCCTCGGCCCTTAGGGGCCGGCTGCCTGCTGGATTTCCGCGAATCCGAAGATGCCGCCCAGGGACAAGCTGCCACCTGTGCCAACTCGGGCTGCTTTGAGAGTGCCCATGGAGCTCTGCAAACTGAGACCAGGAACGTGGGCTGGTGAGTTTTGCTTACCGGGGCAGAAGCCTTTTTGTGTACCAGGTAGGCCCTCGGCCCTTAGGGGCCGGCTGCCTGCTGGATTTCCGCGAATCCGAAGATGATGCCCAGGGACAAGCTGCCACCTGTGCCAACTCGGGCTGCTTTGAGAGTGCCCATGGAGCTCTGCAAACTGACACCAGGAACGTGGGGTGGTGAGTTTTGCTTACCGGGGCAGAAGCCTTTTCTTGTACCAGGTAGGCCCTCGGCCCTTAGGGGCCGGCTGGCTGCTGGATTTCCGCGAATCCGAAGATGCCGCCCAGGGACAAGCTGCCACCTGTGCCAACTCGGGCTGCTTTGAGAGTGCCCATGGAGCTCTGCAAACTGAGACCAGGAACGTGGGCTGGTGAGTTTTGCTTACCGGGGCAGAAGCCTTTTTGTGTACCAGGTAGGCCCTCGGCCCTTAGGGGCCGGCTGCCTGCTGGATTTCCGCGAATCCGAAGATGCCGCCCAGGGACAAGCTGCCACCTGTGCCAACTCGGGCTGCTTTGAGAGTGCCCATGGAGCTCTGCAAACTGAGACCAGGAACGTGGGCTGGTGAGTTTTGCTTACCGGGGCAGAAGCCTTTTTGTGTACCAGGTAGGCCCTCGGCCCTTAGGGGCCGGCTGCCTGCTGGATTTCCGCGAATCCGAAGATGCCGCCCAGGGACAAGCTGCCACCTGTGCCAACTCGGGCTGCTTTGAGAGTGCCCATGGAGCTCTGCAAACTGAGACCAGGAACGTGGGCTGGTGAGTTTTGCTTACCGGGGCAGAAGCCTTTTTGTGTACCAGGTAGGCCCTCGGCCCTTAGGGGCCGGCTGCCTGCTGGATTTCCGCGAATCCGAAGATGCCGCCCAGGGACAAGCTGCCACCTGTGCCAACTCGGGCTGCTTTGAGAGTGCCCATGGAGCTCTGCAAACTGACACCAGGAACGTGGGCTGGTGAGTTTTGCTTACCGGGGCAGAAGCCTTTTTGTGTACCAGGTAGGCCCTCGGCCCTTAGGGGCCGGCTGCCTGCTGGATTTCCGCGAATCCGAAGATGCCGCCCAGGGACAAGCTGCCACCTGTGCCAACTCGGGCTGCTTTGAGAGTGCCCATGGAGCTCTGCAAACTGAGACCAGGAACGTGGGCTGGTGAGTTTTGCTTACCGGAGCAGAAGCCTTTTTGTGTACCAGGTAGGCCCTCGGCCCTTAGGGGCCGGCTGCCTGCTGGATTTCCGCGAATCCGAAGATGCCGCCCAGGGACAAGCTGCCACCTGTGCCAACTCGGGCTGCTTTGAGAGTGCCCATGGAGCTCTGCAAACTGACACCAGGAACGTGGGCTGGTGAGTTTTGCTTACCGGGGCAGAAGCCTTTTTGTGTACCAGGTAGGCCCTCGGCCCTTAGGGGCCGGCTGGCTGCTGGATTTCCGCGAATCCGAAGATGCCGCCCAGGGACAAGCTGCCACCTGTGCCAACTCGGGCTGCTTTGAGAGTGCCCATGGAGCTCTGCAAACTGAGACCAGGAACGTGGGCTGGTGAGTTTTGCTTACCGGGGCAGAAGCCTTTTTGTGTACCAGGTAGGCCCTCGGCCCTTAGGGGCCGGCTGCCTGCTGGATTTCCGCGAATCCGAAGATGCCGCCCAGGGACAAGCTGCCACCTGTGCCAACTCGGGCTGCTTTGAGAGTGCCCATGGAGCTCTGCAAACTGAGACCAGGAACGTGGGCTGGTGAGTTTTGCTTACCGGGGCAGAAGCCTTTTTGTGTACCAGGTAGGCCCTCGGCCCTTAGGGGCCGGCTGCCTGCTGGATTTCCGCGAATCCGAAGATGCCGCCCAGGGACAAGCTGCCACCTGTGCCAACTCGGGCTGCTTTGAGAGTGCCCATGGAGCTCTGCAAACTGAGACCAGGAACGTGGGCTGGTGAGTTTTGCTTACCGGGGCAGAAGCCTTTTTGTGTACCAGGTAGGCCCTCGGCCCTTAGGGGCCGGCTGCCTGCTGGATTTCCGCGAATCCGAAGATGCCGCCCAGGGACAAGCTGCCACCTGTGCCAACTCGGGCTGCTTTGAGAGTGCCCATGGAGCTCTGCAAACTGAGACCAGGAACGTGGGCTGGTGAGTTTTGCTTACCGGGGCAGAAGCCTTTTTGTGTACCAGGTAGGCCCTCGGCCCTTAGGGGCCGGCTGCCTGCTGGATTTCCGCGAATCCGAAGATGCCGCCCAGGGACAAGCTGCCACCTGTGCCAACTCGGGCTGCTTTGAGAGTGCCCATGGAGCTCTGCAAACTGAGACCAGGAACGTGGGCTGGTGAGTTTTGCTTACCGGGGCAGAAGCCTTTTTGTGTACCAGGTAGGCCCTCGGCCCTTAGGGGCCGGCTGCCTGCTGGATTTCCGCGAATCCGAAGATGCCGCCCAGGGACAAGCTGCCACCTGTGCCAACTCGGGCTGCTTTGAGAGTGCCCATGGAGCTCTGCAAACTGAGACCAGGAACGTGGGCTGGTGAGTTTTGCTTACCGGGGCAGAAGCCTTTTTGTGTACCAGGTAGGCCCTCGGCCCTTAGGGGCCGGCTGCCTGCTGGATTTCCGCGAATCCGAAGATGCCGCCCAGGGACAAGCTGCCACCTGTGCCAACTCGGGCTGCTTTGAGAGTGCCCATGGAGCTCTGCAAACTGAGACCAGGAACGTGGGCTGGTGAGTTTTGCTTACCGGGGCAGAAGCCTTTTTGTGTACCAGGTAGGCCCTCGGCCCTTAGGGGCCGGCTGCCTGCTGGATTTCCGCGAATCCGAAGATGCCGCCCAGGGACAAGCTGCCACCTGTGCCAACTCGGGCTGCTTTGAGAGTGCCCATGGAGCTCTGCAAACTGAGACCAGGAACGTGGGCTGGTGAGTTTTGCTTACCGGGAGCAGAAGCCTTTTTGTGTACCAGGTAGGCCCTCGGCCCTTAGGGGCCGGCTGCCTGCTGGATTTCCGCGAATCCGAAGATGCCGCCCAGGGACAAGCTGCCACCTGTGCCAACTCGGGCTGCTTTGAGAGTGCCCATGGAGCTCTGCAAACTGAGACCAGGAACGTGGGCTGGTGAGTTTTGCTTACCGGGGCAGAAGCCTTTTTGTGTACCAGGTAGGCCCTCGGCCCTTAGGGGCCGGCTGCCTGCTGGATTTCCGCGAATCCGAAGATGCCGCCCAGGGACAAGCTGCCACCTGTGCCAACTCGGGCTGCTTTGAGAGTGCCCATGGAGCTCTGCAAACTGACACCAGGAACGTGGGCTGGTGAGTTTTGCTTACCGGGGCAGAAGCCTTTTTGTGTACCAGGTAGGCCCTCGGCCCTTAGGGGCCGGCTGCCTGCTGGATTTCCGCGAATCCGAAGATGCCGCCCAGGGACAAGCTGCCACCTGTGCCAACTCGGGCTGCTTTGAGAGTGCCCATGGAGCTCTGCAAACTGAGACCAGGAACGTGGGCTGGTGAGTTTTGCTTACCGGGGCAGAAGCCTTTTTGTGTACCAGGTAGGCCCTCGGCCCTTAGGGGCCGGCTGCCTGCTGGATTTCCGCGAATCCGAAGATGCCGCCCAGGGACAAGCTGCCACCTGTGCCAACTCGGGCTGCTTTGAGAGTGCCCATGGAGCTCTGCAAACTGAGACCAGGAACGTGGGCTGGTGAGTTTTGCTTACCGGGGCAGAAGCCTTTTTGTGTACCAGGTAGGCCCTGCCCTTACTGCTGGAGCGAATCCGAAGATGGCCCAGGGACAAGCTCTGTGCCAACTCGGGCTGCTTTGAGAGTGCCCATAGCTCTGCAAACTGAGACCAGGAACGTGGGCTGGTGAGTTTTGCTTACCGGGGCAGAAGCTTTTTGTGTACCAGGTAGGCCCTCGGCCCTTAGGGGCCGGCTGCCTGCGCGAATCCGAAGATGCCGCCCAGGGACAAGCTGCCACCTGTGCCAACTCGGGCTGCTTTGAGAGTGCCCATGGAGCTCTGCAAACTGAGACCAGGAACGTGGGCTGGTGAGTTTTGCTTACCGGGGCAGAAGCCTTTTTGTGTACCAGGTAGGCCCTCGGCCCTTAGGGGCCGGCTGCCTGCTGGATTTCCGCGAATCCGAAGATGCCGCCCAGGGACAAGCTGCCACCTGTGCCAACTCGGGCTGCTTTGAGAGTGCCCATGGAGCTCTGCAAACTGAGACCAGGAACGTGGGCTGGTGAGTTTTGCTTACCGGGGCAGAAGCCTTTTTGTGTACCAGGTAGGCCCTCGGCCCTTAGGGGCCGGCTGCCTGCTGGATTTCCGCGAATCCGAAGATGCCGCCCAGGGACAAGCTGCCACCTGTGCCAACTCGGGCTGCTTTGAGAGTGCCCATGGAGCTCTGCAAACTGACACCAGGAACGTGGGCTGGTGAGTTTTGCTTACCGGGGCAGAAGCCTTTTTGTGTACCAGGTAGGCCCTCGGCCCTTAGGGGCCGGCTGCCTGCTGGATTTCCGCGAATCCGAAGATGCCGCCCAGGGACAAGCTGCCACCTGTGCCAACTCGGGCTGCTTTGAGAGTGCCCATGGAGCTCTGCAAACTGAGACCAGGAACGTGGGCTGGTGAGTTTTGCTTACCGGAGCAGAAGCCTTTTTGTGTACCAGGTAGGCCCTCGGCCCTTAGGGGCCGGCTGCCTGCTGGATTTCCGCGAATCCGAAGATGCCGCCCAGGGACAAGCTGCCACCTGTGCCAACTCGGGCTGCTTTGAGAGTGCCCATGGAGCTCTGCAAACTGAGACCAGGAACGTGGGCTGGTGAGTTTTGCTTACCGGGGCAGAAGCCTTTTTGTGTACCAGGTAGGCCCTCGGCCCTTAGGGGCCGGCTGCCTGCTGGATTTCCGCGAATCCGAAGATGCCGCCCAGGGACAAGCTGCCACCTGTGCCAACTCGGGCTGCTTTGAGAGTGCCCATGGAGCTCTGCAAACTGAGACCAGGAACGTGGGCTGGTGAGTTTTGCTTACCGGGGCAGAAGCCTTTTTGTGTACCAGGTAGGCCCTCGGCCCTTAGGGGCCGGCTGCCTGCTGGATTTCCGCGAATCCGAAGATGCCGCCCAGGGACAAGCTGCCACCTGTGCCAACTCGGGCTGCTTTGAGAGTGCCCATGGAGCTCTGCAAACTGAGACCAGGAACGTGGGCTGGTGAGTTTTGCTTACCGGGGCAGAAGCCTTTTTGTGTACCAGGTAGGCCCTCGGCCCTTAGGGGCCGGCTGCCTGCTGGATTTCCGCGAATCCGAAGATGCCGCCCAGGGACAAGCTGCCACCTGTGCCAACTCGGGCTGCTTTGAGAGTGCCCATGGAGCTCTGCAAACTGACACCAGGAACGTGGGCTGGTGAGTTTTGCTTACCGGGGCAGAAGCCTTTTTGTGTACCAGGTAGGCCCTCGGCCCTTAGGGGCCGGCTGCCTGCTGGATTTCCGCGAATCCGAAGATGCCGCCCAGGGACAAGCTGCCACCTGTGCCAACTCGGGCTGCTTTGAGAGTGCCCATGGAGCTCTGCAAACTGAGACCAGGAACGTGGGCTGGTGAGTTTTGCTTACCGGAGCAGAAGCCTTTTTGTGTACCAGGTAGGCCCTCGGCCCTTAGGGGCCGGCTGCCTGCTGGATTTCCGCGAATCCGAAGATGCCGCCCAGGGACAAGCTGCCACCTGTGCCAACTCGGGCTGCTTTGAGAGTGCCCATGGAGCTCTGCAAACTGAGACCAGGAACGTGGGCTGGTGAGTTTTGCTTACCGGGGCAGAAGCCTTTTTGTGTACCAGGTAGGCCCTCGGCCCTTAGGGGCCGGCTGCCTGCTGGATTTCCGCGAATCCGAAGATGCCGCCCAGGGACAAGCTGCCACCTGTGCCAACTCGGGCTGCTTTGAGAGTGCCCATGGAGCTCTGCAAACTGAGACCAGGAACGTGGGCTGGTGAGTTTTGCTTACCGGGGCAGAAGCCTTTTTGTGTACCAGGTAGGCCCTCGGCCCTTAGGGGCCGGCTGCCTGCTGGATTTCCGCGAATCCGAAGATGCCGCCCAGGGACAAGCTGCCACCTGTGCCAACTCGGGCTGCTTTGAGAGTGCCCATGGAGCTCTGCAAACTGAGACCAGGAACGTGGGCTGGTGAGTTTTGCTTACCGGGGCAGAAGCCTTTTTGTGTACCAGGTAGGCCCTCGGCCCTTAGGGGCCGGCTGCCTGCTGGATTTCCGCGAATCCGAAGATGCCGCCCAGGGACAAGCTGCCACCTGTGCCAACTCGGGCTGCTTTGAGAGTGCCCATGGAGCTCTGCAAACTGAGACCAGGAACGTGGGCTGGTGAGTTTTGCTTACCGGGGCAGAAGCCTTTTTGTGTACCAGGTAGGCCCTCGGCCCTTAGGGGCCGGCTGCCTGCTGGATTTCCGCGAATCCGAAGATGCCGCCCAGGGACAAGCTGCCACCTGTGCCAACTCGGGCTGCTTTGAGAGTGCCCATGGAGCTCTGCAAACTGAGACCAGGAACGTGCCCAGGGGCTGGTGAGTTTTGCTTACCGGGGCAGAAGCCTTTTTGTGTACCAGGTAGGCCCTCGGCCCTTAGGGGCCGGCTGCCTGCTGGATTTCCGCGAATCCGAAGATGCCGCCCAGGGACAAGCTGCCACCTGTGCCAACTCGGGCTGCTTTGAGAGTGCCCATGGAGCTCTGCAAACTGAGACCAGGAACGTGGGCTGGTGAGTTTTGCTTACCGGGGCAGAAGCCTTTTTGTGTACCAGGTAGGCCCTCGGCCCTTAGGGGCCGGCTGCCTGCTGGATTTCCGCGAATCCGAAGATGCCGCCCAGGGACAAGCTGCCACCTGTGCCAACTCGGGCTGCTTTGAGAGTGCCCATGGAGCTCTGCAAACTGAGACCAGGAACGTGGGCTGGTGAGTTTTGCTTACCGGGGCAGAAGCCTTTTTGTGTACCAGGTAGGCCCTCGGCCCTTAGGGGCCGGCTGCCTGCTGGATTTCCGCGAATCCGAAGATGCCGCCCAGGGACAAGCTGCCACCTGTGCCAACTCGGGCTGCTTTGAGAGTGCCCATGGAGCTCTGCAAACTGAGACCAGGAACGTACCGGGGGGCCTTTTTGGTGAGTTTTGCTTACCGGGGTGCCAAGAAGCCTTTGCAAACTGAGACCAGGAACGTGGGCTGGTGAGTTTTGCTTACTTTTTGTGTACCAGGTAGGCCCTCGGCCCTTAGGGGCCGGCTGGCAGCTGGATTTCCGCGAATCCGAAGATGCCGCCCAGGGACAAGCTGCCACCTGTGCCAACTCGGGCTGCTTTGAGAGTGCCCATGGAGCTCTGCAAACTGAGACCAGGAACGTGGGCTGGTGAGTTTTGCTTACCGGGGCAGAAGCCTTTTTGTGTACCAGGTAGGCCCTCGGCCCTTAGGGGCCGGCTGCCTGCTGGATTTCCGCGAATCCGAAGATGCCGCCCAGGGACAAGCTGCCACCTGTGCCAACTCGGGCTGCTTTGAGAGTGCCCATGGAGCTCTGCAAACTGAGACCAGGAACGTGGGCTGGTGAGTTTTGCTTACCGGGGCAGAAGCCTTTTTGTGTACCAGGTAGGCCCTCGGCCCTTAGGGGCCGGCTGCCTGCTGGATTTCCGCGAATCCGAAGATGCCGCCCAGGGACAAGCTGCCACCTGTGCCAACTCGGGCTGCTTTGAGAGTGCCCATGGAGCTCTGCAAACTGAGACCAGGAACGTGGGCTGGTGAGTTTTGCTTACCGGGGCAGAAGCCTTTTTGTGTACCAGGTAGGCCCTCGGCCCTTAGGGGCCGGCTGCCTGCTGGATTTCCGCGAATCCGAAGATGCCGCCCAGGGACAAGCTGCCACCTGTGCCAACTCGGGCTGCTTTGAGAGTGCCCATGGAGCTCTGCAAACTGACACCAGGAACGTGGGCTGGTGAGTTTTGCTTACCGGGGCAGAAGCCTTTTTGTGTACCAGGTAGGCCCTCGGCCCTTAGGGGCCGGCTGCCTGCTGGATTTCCGCGAATCCGAAGATGCCGCCCAGGGACAAGCTGCCACCTGTGCCAACTCGGGCTGCTTTGAGAGTGCCCATGGAGCTCTGCAAACTGACACCAGGAACGTGGGCTGGTGAGTTTTGCTTACCGGGGCAGAAGCCTTTTTGTGTACCAGGTAGGCCCTCGGCCCTTAGGGGCCGGCTGCCTGCTGGATTTCCGCGAATCCGAAGATGCCGCCCAGGGACAAGCTGCCACCTGTGCCAACTCGGGCTGCTTTGAGAGTGCCCATGGAGCTCTGCAAACTGAGACCAGGAACGTGGGCTGGTGAGTTTTGCTTACCGGGGCAGAAGCCTTTTTGTGTACCAGGTAGGCCCTCGGCCCTTAGGGGCCGGCTGCCTGCTGGATTTCCGCGAATCCGAAGATGCCGCCCAGGGACAAGCTGCCACCTGTGCCAACTCGGGCTGCTTTGAGAGTGCCCATGGAGCTCTGCAAACTGACACCAGGAACGTGGGCTGGTGAGTTTTGCTTACCGGGGCAGAAGCCTTTTTGTGTACCAGGTAGGCCCTCGGCCCTTAGGGGCCGGCTGCCTGCTGGATTTCCGCGAATCCGAAGATGCCGCCCAGGGACAAGCTGCCACCTGTGCCAACTCGGGCTGCTTTGAGAGTGCCCATGGAGCTCTGCAAACTGAGACCAGGAACGTGGGCTGGTGAGTTTTGCTTACCGGGGCAGAAGCCTTTTTGTGTACCAGGTAGGCCCTCGGCCCTTAGGGGCCGGCTGCCTGCTGGATTTCCGCGAATCCGAAGATGCCGCCCAGGGACAAGCTGCCACCTGTGCCAACTCGGGCTGCTTTGAGAGTGCCCATGGAGCTCTGCAAACTGAGACCAGGAACGTGGGCTGGTGAGTTTTGCTTACCGGGGCAGAAGCCTTTTTGTGTACCAGGTAGGCCCTCGGCCCTTAGGGGCCGGCTGCCTGCTGGATTTCCGCGAATCCGCAAAAGATGCCGCCCAGGGACAAGCTGCCACCTGTGCCAACTCGGGCTGCTTTGAGAGTGCCCATGGAGCTCTGCAAACTGAGACCAGGAACGTGGGCTGGTGAGTTTTGCTTACCGGAGCAGAAGCCTTTTTGTGTACCAGGTAGGCCCTCGGCCCTTAGGGGCCGGCTGCCTGCTGGATTTCCGCGAATCCGAAGATGCCGCCCAGGGACAAGCTGCCACCTGTGCCAACTCGGGCTGCTTTGAGAGTGCCCATGGAGCTCTGCAAACTGAGACCAGGAACGTGGGCTGGTGAGTTTTGCTTACCGGGGCAGAAGCCTTTTTGTGTACCAGGTAGGCCCTCGGCCCTTAGGGGCCGGCTGCCTGCTGGATTTCCGCGAATCCGAAGATGCCGCCCAGGGACAAGCTGCCACCTGTGCCAACTCGGGCTGCTTTGAGAGTGCCCATGGAGCTCTGCAAACTGAGACCAGGAACGTGGGCTGGTGAGTTTTGCTTACCGGGGCAGAAGCCTTTTTGTGTACCAGGTAGGCCCTCGGCCCTTAGGGGCCGGCTGCCTGCTGGATTTCCGCGAATCCGAAGATGCCGCCCAGGGACAAGCTGCCACCTGTGCCAACTCGGGCTGCTTTGAGAGTGCCCATGGAGCTCTGCAAACTGAGACCAGGAACGTGGGCTGGTGAGTTTTGCTTACCGGGGCAGAAGCCTTTTTGTGTACCAGGTAGGCCCTCGGCCCTTAGGGGCCGGCTGCCTGCTGGATTTCCGCGAATCCGAAGATGCCGCCCAGGGACAAGCTGCCACCTGTGCCAACTCGGGCTGCTTTGAGAGTGCCCATGGAGCTCTGCAAACTGAGACCAGGAACGTGGGCTGGTGAGTTTTGCTTACCGGGGCAGAAGCCTTTTTGTGTACCAGGTAGGCCCTCGGCCCTTAGGGGCCGGCTGCCTGCTGGATTTCCGCGAATCCGAAGATGCCGCCCAGGGACAAGCTGCCACCTGTGCCAACTCGGGCTGCTTTGAGAGTGCCCATGGAGCTCTGCAAACTGAGACCAGGAACGTGGGCTGGTGAGTTTTGCTTACCGGGGCAGAAGCCTTTTTGTGTACCAGGTAGGCCCTCGGCCCTTAGGGGCCGGCTGCCTGCTGGATTTCCGCGAATCCGAAGATGCCGCCCAGGGACAAGCTGCCACCTGTGCCAACTCGGGCTGCTTTGAGAGTGCCCATGGAGCTCTGCAAACTGACACCAGGAACGTGGGGTGGTGAGTTTTGCTTACCGGAGCAGAAGCCTTTTTGTGTACCAGGTAGGCCCTCGGCCCTTAGGGGCCGGCTGCCTGCTGGATTTCCGCGAATCCGAAGATGCCGCCCAGGGACAAGCTGCCACCTGTGCCAACTCGGGCTGCTTTGAGAGTGCCCATGGAGCTCTGCAAACTGAGACCAGGAACGTGGGCTGGTGAGTTTTGCTTACCGGGGCAGAAGCCTTTTTGTGTACCAGGTAGGCCCTCGGCCCTTAGGGGCCGGCTGCCTGCTGGATTTCCGCGAATCCGAAGATGCCGCCCAGGGACAAGCTGCCACCTGTGCCAACTCGGGCTGCTTTGAGAGTGCCCATGGAGCTCTTGCAAACTACCAGGTAGGCCCTCGGCCCTTACTGCAGGAACGAAGATGCCGCCCAGGGACAAGCTGCCACCTGTGTCGGGCTGCTTTTGCCCATGGAGCTCTGCAAACTGACACCAGGAACCTGGTGAGTTTTGCTTACCGGGGCAGAAGCCTTTTTGTGTACCAGGTAGGCCCTCGGCCCTTAGGGGCCGGCTGCCTGCTGGATTTCCGCGAATCCGAAGATGCCGCCCAGGGACAAGCTGCCACCTGTGCCAACTCGGGCTGCTTTGAGAGTGCCCATGGAGCTCTGCAAACTGACACCAGGAACGTGGGCTGGTGAGTTTTGCTTACCGGGGCAGAAGCCTTTTTGTGTACCAGGTAGGCCCTCGGCCCTTAGGGGCCGGCTGCCTGCTGGATTTCCGCGAATCCGAAGATGCCGCCCAGGGACAAGCTGCCACCTGTGCCAACTCGGGCTGCTTTGAGAGTGCCCATGGAGCTCTGCAAACTGACACCAGGAACGTGGGGTGGTGAGTTTTGCTTACCGGGGCAGAAGCCTTTTTGTGTACCAGGTAGGCCCTCGGCCCTTAGGGGCCGGCTGCCTGCTGGATTTCCGCGAATCCGAAGATGCCGCCCAGGGACAAGCTGCCACCTGTGCCAACTCGGGCTGCTTTGAGAGTGCCCATGGAGCTCTGCAAACTGAGACCAGGAACGTGGGCTGGTGAGTTTTGCTTACCGGGGCAGAAGCCTTTTTGTGTACCAGGTAGGCCCTCGGCCCTTAGGGGCCGGCTGCCTGCTGGATTTCCGCGAATCCGAAGATGCCGCCCAGGGACAAGCTGCCACCTGTGCCAACTCGGGCTGCTTTGAGAGTGCCCATGGAGCTCTGCAAACTGAGACCAGGAACGTGGGCTGGTGAGTTTTGCTTACCGGGGCAGAAGCCTTTTTGTGTACCAGGTAGGCCCTCGGCCCTTAGGGGCCGGCTGGCTGCTGGATTTCCGCGAATCCGAAGATGCCGCCCAGGGACAAGCTGCCACCTGTGCCAACTCGGGCTGCTTTGAGAGTGCCCATGGAGCTCTGCAAACTGAGACCAGGAACGTGGGCTGGTGAGTTTTGCTTACCGGGGCAGAAGCCTTTTTGTGTACCAGGTAGGCCCTCGGCCCTTAGGGGCCGGCTGCCTGCTGGATTTCCGCGAATCCGAAGATGCCGCCCAGGGACAAGCTGCCACCTGTGCCAACTCGGGCTGCTTTGAGAGTGCCCATGGAGCTCTGCAAACTGACACCAGGAACGTAGGGTGGTGAGTTTTGCTTACCGGGGCAGAAGCCTGTTTTGTGTACCAGGTAGGCCCTCGGCCCTTAGGGGCCGGCTGGCCTGCTGGATTTCCGCGAATCCGAAGATGCCGCCCAGGGACAAGCTGCCACCTGTGCCAACTCGGGCTGCTTTGAGAGTGCCCATGGAGCTCTGCAAACTGAGACCAGGAACGTGGGCTGGTGAGTTTTGCTTACCGGGGCAGAAGCCTTTTTGTGTACCAGGTAGGCCCTCGGCCCTTAGGGGCCGGCTGCCTGCTGGATTTCCGCGAATCCGAAGATGCCGCCCAGGGACAAGCTGCCACCTGTGCCAACTCGGGCTGCTTTGAGAGTGCCCATGGAGCTCTGCAAACTGACACCAGGAACGTGGGCTGGTGAGTTTTGCTTACCGGGGCAGAAGCCTTTTTGTGTACCAGGTAGGCCCTCGGCCCTTAGGGGCCGGCTGCCTGCTGGATTTCCGCGAATCCGAAGATGCCGCCCAGGGACAAGCTGCCACCTGTGCCAACTCGGGCTGCTTTGAGAGTGCCCATGGAGCTCTGCAAACTGACCTGTGCCAACCAGGAACGTGGGCTGGTGAGTTTTGCTTACCGGGGCAGAAGCCTTTTTGTGTACCAGGTAGGCCCTCGGCCCTTAGGGGCCGGCTGCCTGCTGGATTTCCGCGAATCCGAAGATGCCGCCCAGGGACAAGCTGCCACCTGTGCCAACTCGGGCTGCTTTGAGAGTGCCCATGGAGCTCTGCAAACTGAGACCAGGAACGTGGGCTGGTGAGTTTTGCTTACCGGGGCAGAAGCCTTTTTGTGTACCAGGTAGGCCCTCGGCCCTTAGGGGCCGGCTGCCTGCTGGATTTCCGCGAATCCGAAGATGCCGCCCAGGGACAAGCTGCCACCTGTGCCAACTCGGGCTGCTTTGAGAGTGCCCATGGAGCTCTGCAAACTGAGACCAGGAACGTACCGGAGGGTGGTGAGTTTTGCTTACCGGGGCAGAAGCCTTTTTGTGTACCAGGTAGGCCCTCGGCCCTTAGGGGCCGGCTGCCTGCTGGATTTCCGCGAATCCGAAGATGCCGCCCAGGGACAAGCTGCCACCTGTGCCAACTCGGGCTGCTTTGAGAGTGCCCATGGAGCTCTGCAAACTGAGACCAGGAACGTGGGCTGGTGAGTTTTGCTTACCGGGGCAGAAGCCTTTTTGTGTACCAGGTAGGCCCTCGGCCCTTAGGGGCCGGCTGCCTGCTGGATTTCCGCGAATCCGAAGATGCCGCCCAGGGACAAGCTGCCACCTGTGCCAACTCGGGCTGCTTTGAGAGTGCCCATGGAGCTCTGCAAACTGAGACCAGGAACGTGGGCTGGTGAGTTTTGCTTACCGGGGCAGAAGCCTTTTTGTGTACCAGGTAGGCCCTCGGCCCTTAGGGGCCGGCTGCCTGCTGGATTTCCGCGAATCCGAAGATGCCGCCCAGGGACAAGCTGCCACCTGTGCCAACTCGGGCTGCTTTGAGAGTGCCCATGGAGCTCTGCAAACTGAGACCAGGAACGTGGGCTGGTGAGTTTTGCTTACCGGGGCAGAAGCCTTTTTGTGTACCAGGTAGGCCCTCGGCCCTTAGGGGCCGGCTGCCTGCTGGATTTCCGCGAATCCGAAGATGCCGCCCAGGGACAAGCTGCCACCTGTGCCAACTCGGGCTGCTTTGAGAGTGCCCATGGAGCTCTGCAAACTGAGACCAGGAACGTGGGCTGGTGAGTTTTGCTTACCGGGGCAGAAGCCTTTTTGTGTACCAGGTAGGCCCTCGGCCCTTAGGGGCCGGCTGCCTGCTGGATTTCCGCGAATCCGAAGATGCCGCCCAGGGACAAGCTGCCACCTGTGCCAACTCGGGCTGCTTTGAGAGTGCCCATGGAGCTCTGCAAACTGAGACCAGGAACGTGGGCTGGTGAGTTTTGCTTACCGGGGCAGAAGCCTTTTTGTGTACCAGGTAGGCCCTCGGCCCTTAGGGGCCGGCTGCCTGCTGGATTTCCGCGAATCCGAAGATGCCGCCCAGGGACAAGCTGCCACCTGTGCCAACTCGGGCTGCTTTGAGAGTGCCCATGGAGCTCTGCAAACTGAGACCAGGAACGTGGGCTGGTGAGTTTTGCTTACCGGGGCAGAAGCCTTTTTGTGTACCAGGTAGGCCCTCGGCCCTTAGGGGCCGGCTGCCTGCTGGATTTCCGCGAATCCGAAGATGCCGCCCAGGGACAAGCTGCCACCTGTGCCAACTCGGGCTGCTTTGAGAGTGCCCATGGAGCTCTGCAAACTGAGACCAGGAACGTGGGCTGGTGAGTTTTGCTTACCGGGGCAGAAGCCTTTTTGTGTACCAGGTAGGCCCTCGGCCCTTAGGGGCCGGCTGCCTGCTGGATTTCCGCGAATCCGAAGATGCCGCCCAGGGACAAGCTGCCACCTGTGCCAACTCGGGCTGCTTTGAGAGTGCCCATGGAGCTCTGCAAACTGAGACCAGGAACGTGGGCTGGTGAGTTTTGCTTACCGGGGCAGAAGCCTTTTTGTGTACCAGGTAGGCCCTCGGCCCTTAGGGGCCGGCTGCCTGCTGGATTTCCGCGAATCCGAAGATGCCGCCCAGGGACAAGCTGCCACCTGTGCCAACTCGGGCTGCTTTGAGAGTGCCCATGGAGCTCTGCAAACTGAGACCAGGAACGTGGGCTGGTGAGTTTTGCTTACCGGGGCAGAAGCCTTTTTGTGTACCAGGTAGGCCCTCGGCCCTTAGGGGCCGGCTGCCTGCTGGATTTCCGCGAATCCGAAGATGATGCCCAGGGACAAGCTGCCACCTGTGCCAACTCGGGCTGCTTTGAGAGTGCCCATGGAGCTCTGCAAACTGACACCAGGAACTGAGTTTTGCTTACCAGCCTTTTTGTGTACCAGGTAGGCCCTCTGCTTTGAGAGTGCCCATGGAGCTCTGCAAACTGAGACCAGGAACGTGGGCTGGTGCGTTTTGCTTACCGGGGCAGAAGCCTTTTTGTGTTAGGCCCTGGTAGACCTTTTTGTGTACCAGGTAGGCCCTCGGCCCTTAGGGGCCGGCTGCCTGCTGGATTTTCGCGAATCCGATGGAGTGCCCATGGAGCTCTGCTGACACCACGTAGGGTGGTGAGTTTTGCTTACCGGGGTGCCTTTGTCTTTACTTGGTAGCAGGTGGATTTCCGCGAATTTGCCACCCCACTCGGGCTGCTTTGAGAGTGCCCATGGAGCTCTGCAAACTGAGACCAGGAACGTGGGCTGGTGAGTTTTGCTTACCGGAGCAGAAGCCTTTTTGTGTACCAGGTAGGCCCTCGGCCCTTAGGGGCCGGCTGCCTGCTGGATTTCCGCGAATCCGAAGATGCCGCCCAGGGACAAGCTGCCAGCTGTGCCAACTCGGGCTGCTTTGAGAGTGCCCATGGAGCTCTGCAAACTGAGACCAGGAACGTGGGCTGGTGAGTTTTGCTTACCGGGGCAGAAGCCTTTTTGTGTACCAGGTAGGCCCTCGGCCCTTAGGGGCCGGCTGCCTGCTGGATTTCCGCGAATCCGAAGATGCCGCCCAGGGACAAGCTGCCAGCTGTGCCAACTCGGGCTGCTTTGAGAGTGCCCATGGAGCTCTGCAAACTGAGACCAGGAACGTGGGCTGGTGAGTTTTGCTTACCGGGGCAGAAGCCTTTTTGTGTACCAGGTAGGCCCTCGGCCCTTAGGGGCCGGCTGCCTGCTGGATTTCCGCGAATCCGAAGATGCCGCCCAGGGACAAGCTGCCACCTGTGCCAACTCGGGCTGCTTTGAGAGTGCCCATGGAGCTCTGCAAACTGAGACCAGGAACGTGGGCTGGTGAGTTTTGCTTACCGGGGCAGAAGCCTTTTTGTGTACCAGGTAGGCCCTCGGCCCTTAGGGGCCGGCTGCCTGCTGGATTTCCGCGAATCCGAAGATGCCGCCCAGGGACAAGCTGCCACCTGTGCCAACTCGGGCTGCTTTGAGAGTGCCCATGGAGCTCTGCAAACTGAGACCAGGAACGTGGGCTGGTGAGTTTTGCTTACCGGGGCAGAAGCCTTTTTGTGTACCAGGTAGGCCCTCGGCCCTTAGGGGCCGGCTGCCTGCTGGATTTCCACGAATCCGAAGATGCCGCCCAGGGACAAGCTGCCACCTGTGCCAACTCGGGCTGCTTTGAGAGTGCCCATGGAGCTCTGCAAACTGAGACCAGGAACGTGGGCTGGTGAGTTTTGCTTACCGGGGCAGAAGCCTTTTTGTGTACCAGGCCCTTAGATTTCCGCCCGAAGATGATGCCCAGGGACAAGCTGCCCTGTAGGGGCCGGCTGCCTGAACGTAGGGTGGAGTTTTTTACCGGAGCGAATCCGAGGCCCTCGGCCCTTAGATTTGCCGCCCAGGGGCTGCCACAAGCTGCCATGGACTCTGTGCCAACTCGGTTTTGCTGCTTTTTTGTACCAGAGCCCTGCCCATATGGAGCGAATCTGCCCAGGGAAAGCTGCCACACTCGGGCCAGGCCCATGGAGCTCGCAAACTGGGGTGGTGAGTTTTGCTTACCGGAGCAGAAGCCTTTTTGTGTACCAGGTAGGCCCTTAGGCCCTCTGGGCCCGAAAATGATAGGGCTGCCTGGCCAACTCGGGCTGCTTTGAGAGTGCCCTGGATTGCAAACTCCGAACGTAATCCGGGGTAGAGCCTTTGTCTTTAGTAGGCCCTGCCTTAGGGGCCTGGCAGGTGGAGGAAGATGCCGCCCAGGGGAAGCTGCCACCTGTGCCAACTCGGGCTGCTTTGAGAGTGCCCATGGAGCTCTGCAAACTGAGACCAGGAACGTGGGCTGGTGAGTTTTGCTTACCGGAGCAGAAGCCTTTTTGTGTACCAGGTAGGCCCTCGACCCTTAGGGGCGGCTGCCTGCTGGATTTCCGCGAATCCGAAGATGCCGCCCAGGGACAAGCTGCCACCTGTGCCAACTCGGGCTGCTTTGAGAGTGCCCATGGAGCTCTGCAAACTGAGACCAGGAACGTGGGCTGGTGAGTTTTGCTTACCGGAGCAGAAGCCTTTTTGTGTACCAGGTAGGCCCTCGGCCCTTAAGGGCCGGCTGCCTGCTGGATTTCCGCGAATCCGAAGATGCCGCCCAGGGACAAGCTGCCACCTGTGCCAACTCGGGCTGCTTTGAGAGTGCCCATGGAGCTCTGCAATCTGACACCAGGAACGTGGGCTGGTGAGTTTTGCTTACCGGAGCAGAAGCCTTTTTGTGTACCAGGTAGGCCCTCGGCCCTTAGGGGCCGGCTGCCTGCTGGATTTCCGCGAATCCGAAGATGCCGCCCAGGGACAAGCTGCCACCTGTGCCAACTCGGGCTGCTTTGAGAGTGCCCATGGAGCTCTGCAAACTGACACCAGGAACGTAGGGTGGTGAGTTTTGCTTACCGGAGCAGAAGCCTTTTTGTGTACCAGGTAGGCCCTCGGCCCTTAGGGGCCGGCTGCCTGCTGGATTTCCGCGAATCCGAAGATGCCGCCCAGGGACAAGCTGCCACCTGTGCCAACTCGGGCTGCTTTGAGAGTGCCCATGGAGCTCTGCAAACTGACACCAGGAACGTAGGGTGGTGAGTTTTGCTTACCGGAGCAGAAGCCTTTTTGTGTACCAGGTAGGCCCTCGGCCCTTAGGGGCCGGCTGCCTGCTGGATTTCCGCGAATCCGAAGACGCCGCCCAGGGACAAGCTGCCACCTGTGCCAACTCGGGCTGCTTTGAGAGTGCCCATGGAGCTCTGCAAACTGACACCAGGAACGTAGGGTGGTGAGTTTTGCTTACCGGGGTAGAAGCCTTTGTCTTTACTTGGTAGGCCCTCGGCCCTTAGGGGCCGGCTGGCAGGTGGATTTCCGCGAATCCGAAGATGCCGCCCAGGGACAAGCTGCCACCTGTGCCAACTCGGGCTGCTTTGAGAGTGCCCATGGAGCTCTGCAAACTGACACCAGGAACGTGGGCTGGTGGGTTTTGCTTACCGGAGCAGAAGCCTTTTTGTGTACCAGGTAGGCCCTCGGCCCTTAGGGGCCGGCTGCCTGCTGGATTTCCGCGAATCCGAAGATGCCGCCCAGGGACAAGCTGCCACCTGTGCCAACTCGGGCTGCTTTGAGAGTGCCCATGGAGCTCTGCAAACTGACACCAGGAACGTAGGGTGGTGAGTTTTGCTTACCGGGGTAGAAGCCTTTGTCTTTACTTGGTAGGCCCTCGGCCCTTAGGGGCCGGCTGGCAGGTGGATTTCCGCGAATCCGAAGATGCCGCCCAGGGACAGGCTGCCACCTGTGCCAACTCGGGCTGCTTTGAGAGTGCCCATGGAGCTCTGCAAACTGAGACCAGGAACGTGGGCTGGTGAGTTTTGCTTACCGGAGCAGAAGCCTTTTTGTGTACCAGGTAGGCCCTCGGCCCTTAGGGGCCGGCTGCCTGCTGGATTTCCGCGAATCCGAAGATGCCGCCCAGGGACAAGCTGCCACCTGTGCCAACTCGGGCTGCTTTGAGAGTGCCCATGGAGCTCTGCAAACTGAGACCAGGAACGTGGGCTGGTGAGTTTTGCTTACCGGAGCAGAAGCCTTTTTGTGT
>NW_024037689.1:95038-157178 GCF_015832195.1 Motacilla alba alba
CGTGGGCTGGTGAGTTTTGCTTAGCGGAGCAGAAGCCTTTTTGTGTACCAGGTAGGCCCTCGGCCCTTAGGGGCCGGCTGCCTGCTGGATTTCCGCGAATCCGAAGATGCCGCCCAGGGACAAGCTGCCACCTGTGCCAACTCGGGCTGCTTTGAGAGTGCCCATGGAGCTCTGCAAACTGAGACCAGGAACGTGGGCTGGTGAGTTTTGCTTACCGGGGCAGAAGCCTTTTTGTGTACCAGGTAGGCCCTCGGCCCTTAGGGGCCGGCTGCCTGCTGGATTTCCGCGAATCCGAAGATGCCGCCCAGGGACAAGCTGCCACCTGTGCCAACTCGGGCTGCTTTGAGAGTGCCCATGGAGCTCTGCAAACTGACACCAGGAACGTGGGCTGGTGAGTTTTGCTTACCGGAGCAGAAGCCTTTTTGTGTACCAGGTAGGCCCTCGGCCCTTAGGGGCCGGCTGCCTGCTGGATTTCCGCGAATCCGAAGATGCCGCCCAGGGACAAGCTGCCACCTGTGCCAACTCGTGCTGCTTTGAGAGTGCCCATGGAGCTCTGCAAACTGACACCAGGAACGTGGGCTGGTGAGTTTTGCTTACCGGGGCAGAAGCCTTTTTGTGTACCAGGTAGGCCCACAGCCCTTAGGGGCCGGCTGCCTGCTGGATTTCCGCGAATCCGAAGATGCCGCCCAGGGACAAGCTGCCACCTGTGCCAACTCGGGCTGCTTTGAGAGTGCCCATGGAGCTCTGCAAACTGAGACCAGGAACGTGGGCTGGTGAGTTTTGCTTACCGGGGCAGAAGCCTTTTTGTGTACCAGGTAGGCCCTCGGCCCTTAGGGGGCCGGCTGCCTGCTGGATTTCCGCGAATCCGAAGATGCCGCCCAGGGACAAGCTGCCACCTGTGCCAACTCGGGCTGCTTTGAGAGTGCCCATGGAGCTCTGCAAACTGAGACCAGGAACGTGGGCTGGTGAGTTTTGCTTACCGGGGCAGAAGCCTTTTTGTGTACCAGGTAGGCCCTCGGCCCTTAGGGGCCGGCTGCCTGCTGGATTTCCGCGAATCCGAAGATGCCGCCCAGGGACAAGCTGCCACCTGTGCCAACTCGGGCTGCTTTGAGAGTGCCCATGGAGCTCTGCAAACTGAGACCAGGAATGTGGGCTGCTGAGTTTTGCTTACCGGGGCAGAAGCCTTTTTGTGTACCAGGTAGGCCCTCGGCCCTTAGGGGCCGGCTGCCAGCTGGATTTCCGCGAATCCGAAGATGCCGCCCAGGGACAAGCTGCCACCTGTGCCAACTCGGGCTGCTTTGAGAGTGCCCATGGAGCTCTGCAAACTGAGACCAGGAACGTGGGCTGGTGAGTTTTGCTTACCGGGGCAGAAGCCTTTTTGTGTACCAGGTAGGCCCACGGCCCTTAGGGGCCGGCTGCCTGCTGGATTTCCGCGAATCCGAAGATGATGCCCAGGGACAAGCTGCCACCTGTGCCAACTCGGGCTGCTTTGAGAGTGCCCTTGGAGCTCTGCAAACTGAGACCAGGAACGTGGGGTGGTGAGTTTTGCTTACCGGGGCAGAAGCCTTTTTGTGTACCAGGTAGGCCCTCGGCCCTTAGGGGCCGGCTGCCTGCTGGATTTCCACGAATCCGAAGATGATGCCCAGGGACAAGCTGCCACCTGTGCCAACTCGGGCTGCTTTGAGAGTGCCCATGGAGCTCTGCAAACTGACACCAGGAACGTAGGGTGGTGAGTTTTGCTTACTGGGGTAGAAGCCTTTGTCTTTACCTGGTAGGCCCTCAGCCCTTAGGGGCCGTCTGCCTGCTGGATTTCCACGAATCCGAAGATGATGCCCAGGGACAAGCTGCCACCTGTGCCAACTCGGGCTGCTTTGAGAGTGCCCATGGAGCTCTGCAAACTGAGACCAGGAACGTGGGCTGGTGAGTTTTGCTTACCGGGGCAGAAGCCTTTTTGTGTACCAGGTAGGCCCTCGGCCCTTAGGGGCCGGCTGCCTGCTGGATTTCCGCGAATCCGAAGATGCCGCCCAGGGACAAGCTGCCACCTGTGCCAACTCGGGCTGCTTTGAGAGTGCCCATGGAGCTCTGCAAACTGAGACCAGGAACGTGGGCTGGTGAGTTTTGCTTACCGGGGCAGAAGCCTTTTTGTGTACCAGGTAGGCCCTCGGCCCTTAGGGGCCGGCTGCCTGCTGGATTTCCGCGAATCCGAAGATGCCGCCCAGGGACAAGCTGCCACCTGTGCCAACTCGGGCTGCTTTGAGAGGGCCCATGGAGCTCTGCAAACTGAGACCAGGAACGTGGGCTGGTGAGTTTTGCTTACCGGGGCAGAAGCCTTTTTGTGTACCAGGTAGGCCCTCGGCCCTTAGGGGCCGGCTGCCTGCTGGATTTCCGCGAATCCGAAGATGCCGCCCAGGGACAAGCTGCCACCTGTGCCAACTCGGGCTGCTTTGAGAGTGCCAATGGAGCTCTGCAAACTGAGACCAGGAACGTGGGCTGGTGAGTTTTGCTTACTGGGGCAGGAGCCTTTTTGTGTACCAGGTAGGCCCTCGGCCCTTAGGGGCCGGCTGCCTGCTGGATTTCCGCGAATCCGAAGATGCCGCCCAGGGACAAGCTGCCACCTGTGCCAACTTGTGCTGCTTTGAGAGTGCCCATGGAGCTCTGCAAACTGAGACCAGGAACGTGGGGCTGGTGAGTTTTGCTTACCGGAGCAGAAGCCTTTTTGTGTACCAGGTAGGCCCTCGGCTCTTAGGGGCCGGCTGCCTGCTGGATTTCCGCGAATCAGAAGATGCCGCCCAGGGACAAGCTGCCACCTGTGCCAACTCGGGCTGCTTTGAGAGTGCCCATGGAGCTCTGCAAACTGAGACCAGGAACGTGGGCTGGTGAGTTTTGCTTACCGGAGCAGAAGACTTTTTGTGTACCAGGTAGGCCCTCGGCCCTTAGGGGCCGGCTGCCTGCTGGATTTCCGCGAATCCGAAGATGCCGCCCAGGGACAAGCTGCCACCTGTGCCAACTCGGGCTGCTTTGAGAGTGCCCATGCAGCTCTGCAAACTGAGACCAGGAACGTGGGCTGGTGAGTTTTGCTTACCGGGGCAGAAGCCTTTTTGTGTACCAGGTAGGCCCTCGGCCCTTAGGGGCCGGCTGCCTGCTGGATTTCCGCGAATCCGAAGATGCCGCCCAGGGACAAGCTGCCACCTGTGCCAACTCGGGCTGCTTTGAGAGTGCCCATGGAGCTCTGCAAACTGAGACCAGGAACGTGGGCTGGTGAGTTTTGCTTACCGGGGCAGAAGCCTTCTTCAGTACCAGGTAGGCCCTCGGCCCTTAGGGGCCGGCTGCCTGCTGGATTTTCTGCGAATCCGAAGATTCCGCCCAGGGACAAGCTGCCACCTGTGCCAACTCGGGCTGCTTTGAGAGTGCCCATGCAGCTCTGCAAACTGAGATCAGGAACATTGCGTGGTAAGTTTTGCTTACCGGAGCAGAAGGCTTTTTGTGTACCAGGTAGGCCCTTGGCCCTTAGGGGCCGGATGCCTGCTGGATTTCCTGCGAATCCGAAGATTCCGCCCAGGGAGAAGCTGCCACCTGTGCCAACTCGGGCTGCTTTGAGAGTGCCCATGCAGCTCTGCAAACTGAGACCAGGAACATGGGCTGGTGAGTTTTGCTTACCGGGGCAGAAGCCTTTTTGTGTACCAGGTAGGCCCTCGGCCCTTAGGGGCCGGCTGGCAGCTGGATTTCCACGAATCCGAAGATGCCGCCCAGGGAGAAGCTGCCACCTGTGCCAACTCGGGCTGCTTTGAGAGTGCCCATGCAGCTCTGCAAACTGAGACCAGGAACATGGGGTGGTAAGTTTTGCTTACCGGGGCAGAAGCCTTCTTCAGTACCAGGTAGGCCCTCGGCCCTTAGGGGCCGGCTGCCTGCTGGATCTCCGCGAATCTGAAGATGCCGCCCAGGGACAAGCTGCCACCTGTGCCAACTCGGGCTGCTTTGAGAGTGCCCATGGAGCTCTGCCAACTGAGACCAGGAACGTGGGGTGGTGAGTTTTGCTTACCGGGGCAGAAGCCTTCTTCAGTACCAGGTAGGCCCTCGGCCCTTAGGGGCCGGCTGCCTGCTGGATCTACACGAATCTGAAGATGCAGCCCAGGGACAAGCTGCCACCTGTGCCAACTCGGGCTGCTTTGAGAGTGCCCATGGAGCTCTGCAAACTGAGACCAGGAACATGGGCTGGTGAGTTTTGCTTACCGGGGCAGAAGCCTTCTTCAGTCCCACGTAGGCCCTCGGCCCTTAGGGGCCGGCTGGCTGCTGGATCTCCGCGAATCCGAAGATGCAGCCCAGGGACAAGCTGCCACCTGTGCCAACTCGGGCTGCTTTGAGAGTGCCCATGGAGCTCTGCAAACTGAGACCAGGAACGTGGGCTGGTGAGTTTTGCTTACCGGGGCAGAAGCCTTCTTCAGTACCAGGTAGGCCCTCGGCCCTTAGGGGCCGGCTGCCTGCTGGATTTCCACGAATCCGAAGATGATGCCCAGGGACAAGCTGCCACCTGTGCCAACTCGGGCTGCTTTGAGAGTGCCCATGGAGCTCTGCAAACTGAGACCAGGAATGTGGGCTGGTGAGTTTTGCTTACCGGGGCAGAAGCCTTTTTGTGTACCAGGTAGGCCCTCGGCCCTTAGGGGCCGGCTGCCTGCTGGATTTCCGCGAATCCGAAGATGATGCCCAGGGACAAGCTGCCACCTGTGCCAACTCGGGCTGCTTTGAGAGTGCCCATGGAGCTCTGCAAACTGAGACCAGGAACGTGGGCTGGTGAGTTTTGCTTACCGGGGCAGAAGCCTTTTTGTGTACCAGGTAGGCCCTCGGCCCTTAGGGGCCGGCTGCCTGCTGGATTTCCGCGAATCCGAAGATGCCGCCCAGGGACAAGCTGCCACCTGTGCCAACTCGGGCTGCTTTGAGAGTGCCCATGGAGCTCTGCAAACTGAGACCAGGAACGTGGGGTGGTGAGTTTTGCTTACCGGGGCAGAAGCCTTTTTGTGTACCAGGTAGGCCCTCGGCCCTTAGGGGCCGGCTGCCTGCTGGATTTCCGCGAATCCGAAGATGCCGCCCAGGGACAAGCTGCCACCTGTGCCAACTCGGGCTGCTTTGAGAGTGCCCATGGAGCTCTGCAAACTGAGACCAGGAACGTGGGCTGGTGAGTTTTGCTTACCGGGGCAGAAGCCTTTTTGTGTACCAGGTAGGCCCTCGGCCCTTAGGGGCCGGCTGCCTGCTGGATTTCCGCGAATCCGAAGATGCCGCCCAGGGACAAGCTGCCACCTGTGCCAACTCGGGCTGCTTTGAGAGTGCCCATGGAGCTCTGCAAACTGAGACCAGGAACGTGGGCTGGTGCGTTTTGCTTACCGGGGCAGAAGCCTTTTTGTGTACCAGGTAGGCCCTCGGCCCTTAGGGGCCGGCTGCCTGCTGGATTTCCGCGAATCCGAAGATACCGCCCAGGGACAAGCTGCCACCTGTGCCAACTCGGGCTGCTTTGAGAGTGCCCATGGAGCTCTGCAAACTGAGACCAGGAACGTGGGGTGGTGAGTTTTGCTTACCGGGGCAGAAGCCTTTTTGTGTACCAGGTAGGCCCTCGGCCCTTAGGGGCCGGCTGCCTGCTGGATTTCCGCGAATCCGAAGATGCCGCCCAGGGACAAGCTGCCACCTGTGCCAACTCGGGCTGCTTTGAGAGTGCCCATGGAGCTCTGCAAACTGAGACCAGGAACGTGGGCTGGTGAGTTTTGCTTACCGGAGCAGAAGCCTTTTTGTGTACCAGGTAGGCCCTCAGCCCTTAGGGGCCGGCTGCCTGCTGGATTTCCGCGAATCCGAAGATGCCGCCCAGGGACAAGCTGCCACCTGTGCCAACTCGGGCTGCTTTGAGAGTGCCCATGGAGCTCTGCAAACTGACACCAGGAACGTGGGCTGGTGAGTTTTGCTTACCGGGGCAGAAGCCTTTTTGTGTACCAGGTAGGCCCTCGGCCCTTAGGGGCCGGCTGGCAGCTGGATTTCCGCGAATCCGAAGATGCCGCCCAGGGACAAGCTGCCACCTGTGCCAACTCGGGCTGCTTTGAGAGTGCCCATGGAGCTCTGCAAACTGAGACCAGGAACGTGGGCTGGTGAGTTTTGCTTACCGGGGCAGAAGCCTTTTTGTGTACCAGGTAGGCCCTCGGCCCTTAGGGGCCGGCTGCCTGCTGGATTTCCGTGAATCCGAAGATGCCGCCCAGGGACAAGCTGCCACCTGTGCCAACTCGGGCTGCTTTGAGAGTGCCCATGGAGCTCTGCAAACTGAGACCAGGAACATGGGGTGGTGAGTTTTGCTTACCGGGGCAGAAGCCTTTTTGTGTACCAGGTAGGCCCTCGGCCCTTAGGGGCCGGCTGCCTGCTGGATTTCCGCGAATCCGAAGATGCCGCCCAGGGACAAGCTGCCACCTGTGCCAACTCGGGCTGCTTTGAGAGTGCCCATGGAGCTCTGCAAACTGAGACCAGGAACGTGGGCTGGTGAGTTTTGCTTACCGGGGCAGAAGCCTTTTTGTGTACCAGGTAGGCCCTCGGCCCTTAGGGGCCGGCTGCCTGCTGGATTTCCGCGAATCCGAAGATGCCGCCCAGGGACAAGCTGCCACCTGTGCCAACTCGGGCTGCTTTGAGAGTGCCCATGGAGCTCTGCAAACTGAGACCAGGAACGTGGGCTGGTGAGTTTTGCTTACCGGGGCAGAAGCCTTTTTGTGTACCAGGTAGGCCCTCGGCCCTTAGGGGCCGGCTGCCTGCTGGATTTCCGCGAATCCGAAGATGCCGCCCAGGGACAAGCTGCCACCTGTGCCAACTCGGGCTGCTTTGAGAGTGCCCATGGAGCTCTGCAAACTGACACCAGGAACGTGGGCTGGTGAGTTTTGCTTACCGGGGCAGAAGCCTTTTTGTGTACCAGGTAGGCCCTCGGCCCTTAGGGGCCGGCTGCCTGCTGGATTTCCGCGAATCCGAAGATGCCGCCCAGGGACAAGCTGCCACCTGTGCCAACTCGGGCTGCTTTGAGAGTGCCCATGGAGCTCTGCAAACTGACACCAGGAACGTGGGCTGGTGAGTTTTGCTTACCGGGGCAGAAGCCTTTTTGTGTACCAGGTAGGCCCTCGGCCCTTAGGGGCCGGCTGCCTGCTGGATTTCCGCGAATCCGAAGATGCCGCCCAGGGACAAGCTGCCACCTGTGCCAACTCGGGCTGCTTTGAGAGTGCCCATGGAGCTCTGCAAACTGAGACCAGGAACGTGGGCTGGTGAGTTTTGCTTACCGGAGCAGAAGCCTTTTTGTGTACCAGGTAGGCCCTCGGCCCTTAGGGGCCGGCTGCCTGCTGGATTTCCACGAATCCGAAGATGCCGCCCAGGGACAAGCTGCCACCTGTGCCAACTCGGGCTGCTTTGAGAGTGCCCATGGAGCTCTGCAAACTGAGACCAGGAACGTGGGCTGGTGAGTTTTGCTTACCGGAGCAGAAGCCTTTTTGTGTACCAGGTAGGCCCTCGGCCCTTAGGGGCCGGCTGCCTGCTGGATTTCCGCGAATCCGAAGATGCCGCCCAGGGACAAGCTGCCACCTGTGCCAACTCGGGCTGCTTTGAGAGTGCCCATGGAGCTCTGCAAACTGAGACCAGGAACGTGGGCTGGTGAGTTTTGCTTACCGGGGCAGAAGCCTTTTTGTGTACCAGGTAGGCCCTCGGCCCTTAGGGGCCGGCTGCCTGCTGGATTTCCGCGAATCCGAAGATGCCGCCCAGGGACAAGCTGCCACCTGTGCCAACTCGGGCTGCTTTGAGAGTGCCCATGGAGCTCTGCAAACTGACACCAGGAACGTGGGCTGGTGAGTTTTGCTTACCGGGGCAGAAGCCTTTTTGTGTACCAGGTAGGCCCTCGGCCCTTAGGGGCCGGCTGCCTGCTGGATTTCCGTGAATCCGAAGATGCCGCCCAGGGACAAGCTGCCACCTGTGCCAACTCGGGCTGCTTTGAGAGTGCCCATGGAGCTCTGCAAACTGAGACCAGGAACGTGGGCTGGTGAGTTTTGCTTACCGGGGCAGAAGCCTTTTTGTGTACCAGGTAGGCCCTCGGCCCTTAGGGGCCGGCTGCCTGCTGGATTTCCGCGAATCCGAAGATGCCGCCCAGGGACAAGCTGCCACCTGTGCCAACTCGGGCTGCTTTGAGAGTGCCCATGGAGCTCTGCAAACTGAGACCAGGAACGTGGGCTGGTGAGTTTTGCTTACCGGAGCAGAAGCCTTTTTGTGTACCAGGTAGGCCCTCGGCCCTTAGGGGCCGGCTGCCTGCTGGATTTCCACGAATCCGAAGATGCCGCCCAGGGACAAGCTGCCACCTGTGCCAACTCGGGCTGCTTTGAGAGTGCCCATGGAGCTCTGCAAACTGAGACCAGGAACGTGGGCTGGTGAGTTTTGCTTACCGGAGCAGAAGCCTTTTTGTGTACCAGGTAGGCCCTCGGCCCTTAGGGGCCGGCTGCCTGCTGGATTTCCGCGAATCCGAAGATGCCGCCCAGGGACAAGCTGCCACCTGTGCCAACTCGGGCTGCTTTGAGAGTGCCCATGGAGCTCTGCAAACTGAGACCAGGAACGTGGGCTGGTGAATTTTGCTTACCGGGGCAGAAGCCTTTTTGTGTACCAGGTAGGCCCTCGGCCCTTAGGGGCCGGCTGCCTGCTGGATTTCCGCGAATCCGAAGATGCCGCCCAGGGACAAGCTGCCACCTGTGCCAACTCGGGCTGCTTTGAGAGTGCCCATGGAGCTCTGCAAACTGACACCAGGAACGTGGGCTGGTGAGTTTTGCTTACCGGGGCAGAAGCCTTTTTGTGTACCAGGTAGGCCCTCGGCCCTTAGGGGCCGGCTGCCTGCTGGATTTCCGTGAATCCGAAGATGCCGCCCAGGGACAAGCTGCCACCTGTGCCAACTCGGGCTGCTTTGAGAGTGCCCATGGAGCTCTGCAAACTGAGACCAGGAACGTGGGCTGGTGAGTTTTGCTTACCGGGGCAGAAGCCTTTTTGTGTACCAGGTAGGCCCTCGGCCCTTAGGGGCCGGCTGCCTGCTGGATTTCCGCGAATCCGAAGATGCCGCCCAGGGACAAGCTGCCACCTGTGCCAACTCGGGCTGCTTTGAGAGTGCCCATGGAGCTCTGCAAACTGAGACCAGGAACGTGGGCTGGTTAGTTTTGCTTACCGGAGCAGAAGCCTTTTTGTGTACCAGGTAGGCCCTCGGCCCTTAGGGGCCGGCTGCCTGCTGGATTTCCGCGAATCCGAAGATGCCGCCCAGGGACAAGCTGCCACCTGTGCCAACTCGGGCTGCTTTGAGAGTGCCCATGGAGCTCTGTAAACTGAGACCAGGAACGTGGGCTGGTGAGTTTTGCTTACCGGAGCAGAAGACTTTTTGTGTACCAGGTAGGCCCTCGGCCCTTAGGGGCCGGCTGCCTGCTGGATTTCCACGAATCCGAAGATGCCGCCCAGGGAGAAGCTGCCACCTGTGCCAACTCGGGCTGCTTTGAGAGTGCCCATGGAGCTCTGCAAACTGACACCAGGAACGTGGGCTGGTGAGTTTTGCTTACCGGGGCAGAAGCCTTTTTGTGTACCAGGTAGGCCCTCGGCCCTTAGGGGCCGGCTGCCTGCTGGATTTCCGCGAATCCGAAGATGCCGCCCAGGGACAAGCTGCCACCTGTGCCAACTCGGGCTGCTTTGAGAGTGCCCATGGAGCTCTGCAAACTGAGACCAGGAACGTGGGCTGGTGAGTTTTGCTTACCGGGGCAGAAGCCTTTTTGTGTACCAGGTAGGCCCTCGGCCCTTAGGGGCCGGCTGCCTGCTGGATTTCCGCGAATCTGAAGATGCCGCCCAGGGACAAGCTGCCACCTGTGCCAACTCGGGCTGCTTTGAGAGTGCCCATGGAGCTCTGCAAACTGAGACCAGGAACGTGGGCTGGTGAGTTTTGCTTACCGGGGCAGAAGACTTTTTGTGTACCAGGTAGGCCCTCGGCCCTTAGGGGCCGGCTGGCAGCTGGATTTCCGCGAATCCGAAGATGCCGCCCAGGGACAAGCTGCCACCTGTGCCAACTCGGGCTGCTTTGAGAGTGCCCATGGAGCTCTGCAAACTGAGACCAGGAACGTGGGCTGGTGAGTTTTGCTTACCGGGGCAGAAGCCTTTTTGTGTACCAGGTAGGCCCTCGGCCCTTAGGGGCCGGCTGCCTGCTGGATTTCCGCGAATCCGAAGATGCCGCCCAGGGACAAGCTGCCACCTGTGCCAACTCGGGCTGCTTTGAGAGTGCCCATGGAGCTCTGCAAACTGACACCAGGAACGTGGGCTGGTGAGTTTTGCTTACCGGGGCAGAAGCCTTTTTGTGTACCAGGTAGGCCCTCGGCCCTTAGGGGCCGGCTGCCTGCTGGATTTCCGCGAATCCGAAGATGCCGCCCAGGGACAAGCTGCCACCTGTGCCAACTCGGGCTGCTTTGAGAGTGCCCATGGAGCTCTGCAAACTGAGACCAGGAACGTGGGCTGGTGAGTTTTGCTTACCGGGGCAGAAGCCTTTTTGTGTACCAGGTAGGCCCTCGGCCCTTAGGGGCCGGCTGGCAGCTGGATTTCCGCGAATCCGAAGATGCCGCCCAGGGACAAGCTGCCACCTGTGCCAACTCGGGCTGCTTTGAGAGTGCCCATGGAGCTCTGCAAACTGAGACCAGGAACGTGGGCTGGTGAGTTTTGCTTACCGGAGCAGAAGCCTTTTTGTGTACCAGGTAGGCCCTCGGCCCTTAGGGGCCGGCTGCCTGCTGGATTTCCACGAATCCGAAGATGCCGCCCAGGGACAAGCTGCCACCTGTGCCAACTCGGGCTGCTTTGAGAGTGCCCATGGAGCTCTGCAAACTGAGACCAGGAACGTGGGCTGGTGAGTTTTGCTTACCGGGGCAGAAGCCTTTTTGTGTACCAGGTAGGCCCACAGCCCTTAGGGGCCGGCTGCCTGCTGGATTTCCGTGAATCCGAAGATGCCGCCCAGGGACAAGCTGCCACCTGTGCCAACTCGGGCTGCTTTGAGAGTGCCCATGGAGCTCTGCAAACTGAGACCAGGAACGTGGGCTGGTGAGTTTTGCTTACCGGGGCAGAAGCCTTTTTGTGTACCAGGTAGGCCCACAGCCCTTAGGGGCCGGCTGCCTGCTGGATTTCCGTGAATCCGAAGATGCCGCCCAGGGACAAGCTGCCACCTGTGCCAACTCGGGCTGCTTTGAGAGTGCCCATGGAGCTCTGCAAACTGACACCAGGAACGTGGGCTGGTGAGTTTTGCTTACCGGGGCAGAAGCCTTTTTGTGTACCAGGTAGGCCCTCGGCCCTTAGGGGCCGGCTGCCTGCTGGATTTCCGCGAATCCGAAGATGATGCCCAGGGACAAGCTGCCACCTGTGCCAACTCGGGCTGCTTTGAGAGTGCCCATGGAGCTCTGCAAACTGAGACCAGGAACGTGGGCTGGTGAGTTTTGCTTACCGGGGCAGAAGCCTTTTTGTGTACCAGGTAGGCCCTCGGCCCTTAGGGGCCGGCTGGCAGCTGGATTTCCGCGAATCCGAAGATGCCGCCCAGGGACAAGCTGCCACCTGTGCCAACTCGGGCTGCTTTGAGAGTGCCCATGGAGCTCTGCAAACTGAGACCAGGAACGTGGGCTGGTGAGTTTTGCTTACCGGGGCAGAAGCCTTTTTGTGTACCAGGTAGGCCCTCGGCCCTTAGGGGCCGGCTGCCTGCTGGATTTCCGCGAATCCGAAGATGCCGCCCAGGGACAAGCTGCCACCTGTGCCAACTCGGGCTGCTTTGAGAGTGCCCATGGAGCTCTGCAAACTGAGACCAGGAACGTGGGCTGGTGAGTTTTGCTTACCGGGGCAGAAGCCTTTTTGTGTACCAGGTAGGCCCTCGGCCCTTAGGGGCCGGCTGCCTGCTGGATTTCCGCGAATCCGAAGATGCCGCCCAGGGACAAGCTGCCACCTGTGCCAACTCGGGCTGCTTTGAGAGTGCCCATGGAGCTCTGCAAACTGACACCAGGAACGTGGGCTGGTGAGTTTTGCTTACCGGGGCAGAAGCCTTTTTGTGTACCAGGTAGGCCCTCGGCCCTTAGGGGCCGGCTGGCAGCTGGATTTCCGCGAATCCGAAGATGCCGCCCAGGGACAAGCTGCCACCTGTGCCAACTCGGGCTGCTTTGAGAGTGCCCATGGAGCTCTGCAAACTGAGACCAGGAACGTGGGCTGGTGAGTTTTGCTTACCGGGGCAGAAGCCTTTTTGTGTACCAGGTAGGCCCTCGGCCCTTAGGGGCCGGCTGCCTGCTGGATTTCCGCGAATCCGAAGATGCCGCCCAGGGACAAGCTGCCACCTGTGCCAACTCGGGCTGCTTTGAGAGTGCCCATGGAGCTCTGCAAACTGACACCAGGAACGTGGGCTGGTGAGTTTTGCTTACCGGGGCAGAAGCCTTTTTGTGTACCAGGTAGGCCCTCGGCCCTTAGGGGCCGGCTGCCTGCTGGATTTCCGCGAATCCGAAGATGCCGCCCAGGGACAAGCTGCCACCTGTGCCAACTTGTGCTGCTTTGAGAGTGCCCATGGAGCTCTGCAAACTGAGACCAGGAACGTGGGCTGGTGAGTTTTGCTTACCGGAGCAGAAGCCTTTTTGTGTACCAGGTAGGCCCTCGGCCCTTAGGGGCCGGCTGCCTGCTGGATTTCCGCGAATCCGAAGATGCCGCCCAGGGACAAGCTGCCACCTGTGCCAACTCGGGCTGCTTTGAGAGTGCCCATGGAGCTCTGCAAACTGAGACCAGGAACGTGGGCTGGTGAGTTTTGCTTACCGGGGCAGAAGCCTTTTTGTGTACCAGGTAGGCCCTCGGCCCTTAGGGGCCGGCTGCCTGCTGGATTTCCGCGAATCCGAAGATGATGCCCAGGGACAAGCTGCCACCTGTGCCAACTCGGGCTGCTTTGAGAGTGCCCATGGAGCTCTGCAAACTGAGACCAGGAACGTGGGCTGGTGAGTTTTGCTTACCGGGGCAGAAGCCTTTTTGTGTACCAGGTAGGCCCTCGGCCCTTAGGGGCCGGCTGCCTGCTGGATTTCCGCGAATCCGAAGATGCCGCCCAGGGACAAGCTGCCACCTGTGCCAACTCGGGCTGCTTTGAGAGTGCCCATGGAGCTCTGCAAACTGAGACCAGGAACGTGGGCTGGTGAGTTTTGCTTACCGGGGCAGAAGCCTTTTTGTGTACCAGGTAGGCCCTCGGCCCTTAGGGGCCGGCTGCCTGCTGGATTTCCGCGAATCCGAAGATGCCGCCCAGGGACAAGCTGCCACCTGTGCCAACTCGGGCTGCTTTGAGAGTGCCCATGGAGCTCTGCAAACTGAGACCAGGAACGTGGGCTGGTGAGTTTTGCTTACCGGGGCAGAAGCCTTTTTGTGTACCAGGTAGGCCCTCGGCCCTTAGGGGCCGGCTGCCTGCTGGATTTCCGCGAATCCGAAGATGCCGCCCAGGGACAAGCTGCCACCTGTGCCAACTCGGGCTGCTTTGAGAGTGCCCATGGAGCTCTGCAAACTGAGACCAGGAACGTGGGCTGGTGAGTTTTGCTTACCGGGGCAGAAGCCTTTTTGTGTACCAGGTAGGCCCTCGGCCCTTAGGGGCCGGCTGCCTGCTGGATTTCCGCGAATCCGAAGATGCCGCCCAGGGACAAGCTGCCACCTGTGCCAACTCGGGCTGCTTTGAGAGTGCCCATGGAGCTCTGCAAACTGAGACCAGGAACGTGGGCTGGTGAGTTTTGCTTACCGGGGCAGAAGCCTTTTTGTGTACCAGGTAGGCCCTCGGCCCTTAGGGGCCGGCTGCCTGCTGGATTTCCGCGAATCCGAAGATGCCGCCCAGGGACAAGCTGCCACCTGTGCCAACTCGGGCTGCTTTGAGAGTGCCCATGGAGCTCTGCAAACTGAGACCAGGAACGTGGGCTGGTGAGTTTTGCTTACCGGGGCAGAAGCCTTTTTGTGTACCAGGTAGGCCCACGGCCCTTAGGGGCCGGCTGCCTGCTGGATTTCCGCGAATCCGAAGATGCCGCCCAGGGACAAGCTGCCACCTGTGCCAACTTGTGCTGCTTTGAGAGTGCCCATGGAGCTCTGCAAACTGAGACCAGGAACGTGGGCTGGTGAGTTTTGCTTACCGGAGCAGAAGCCTTTTTGTGTACCAGGTAGGCCCTCGGCCCTTAGGGGCCGGCTGCCTGCTGGATTTCCGCGAATCCGAAGATGCCGCCCAGGGACAAGCTGCCACCTGTGCCAACTCGGGCTGCTTTGAGAGTGCCCATGGAGCTCTGCAAACTGACACCAGGAACGTGGGCTGGTGAGTTTTGCTTACCGGAGCAGAAGCCTTTTTGTGTACCAGGTAGGCCCTCGGCCCTTAGGGGCCGGCTGCCTGCTGGATTTCCGCGAATCCGAAGATGCCGCCCAGGGACAAGCTGCCACCTGTGCCAACTCGGGCTGCTTTGAGAGTGCCCATGGAGCTCTGCAAACTGACACCAGGAACGTGGGCTGGTGAGTTTTGCTTACCGGAGCAGAAGACTTTTTGTGTACCAGGTAGGCCCTCGGCCCTTAGGGGCCGGCTGCCTGCTGGATTTCCGCGAATCCGAAGATGCCGCCCAGGGACAAGCTGCCACCTGTGCCAACTCGGGCTGCTTTGAGAGTGCCCATGGAGCTCTGCAAACTGAGACCAGGAACGTGGGCTGGTGAGTTTTGCTTACCGGGGCAGAAGCCTTTTTGTGTACCAGGTAGGCCCTCGGCCCTTAGGGGCCGGCTGGCAGCTGGATTTCCGCGAATCCGAAGATGCCGCCCAGGGACAAGCTGCCACCTGTGCCAACTCGGGCTGCTTTGAGAGTGCCCATGGAGCTCTGCAAACTGAGACCAGGAACGTGGGCTGGTGAGTTTTGCTTACCGGGGCAGAAGCCTTTTTGTGTACCAGGTAGGCCCACAGCCCTTAGGGGCCGGCTGCCTGCTGGATTTCCGTGAATCCGAAGATGCCGCCCAGGGACAAGCTGCCACCTGTGCCAACTCGGGCTGCTTTGAGAGTGCCCATGGAGCTCTGCAAACTGAGACCAGGAACGTGGGCTGGTGAGTTTTGCTTACCGGGGCAGAAGCCTTTTTGTGTACCAGGTAGGCCCTCGGCCCTTAGGGGCCAGCTGCCTGCTGGATTTCCACGAATCCGAAGATGATGCCCAGGGACAAGCTGCCACCTGTGCCAACTCGGGCTGCTTTGAGAGTGCCCATGGAGCTCTGCAAACTGACACCAGGAACATTGGGTGGTAAGTTCTGCTTACCGGGGCAGAAGCCTTTTTGTGTACCAGGTAGGCCCTCGGCCCTTAGGGGCCGGCTGCCTGCTGGATTTTCTGCGAATCCGAAGATTCCGCCCAGGGACAAGCTGCCACCTGTGCCAACTCGGGCTGCTTTGAGAGTGCCCATGCAGCTCTGCAAACTGAGATCAGGAACATTGCGTGGTAAGTTTTGCTTACCGGAGCAGAAGGCTTTTTGTGTACCAGGTAGGCCCTCGGCCCTTAGGGGCCGGATGCCTGCTGGATTTCCTGCGAATCCGAAGATTCCGCCCAGGGAGAAGCTGCCACCTGTGCCAACTCGGGCTGCTTTGAGAGTGCCCATGCAGCTCTGCAAACTGAGACCAGGAACATGGGCTGGTGAGTTTTGCTTACCGGGGCAGAAGCCTTTTTGTGTACCAGGTAGGCCCTCGGCCCTTAGGGGCCGGCTGGCAGCTGGATTTCCGCGAATCCGAAGATGCCGCCCAGGCAGAAGCTGCCACCTGTGCCAACTCGGGCTGCTTTGAGAGTGCCCATGCAGCTCTGCAAACTGAGACCAGGAACATGGGGTGGTAAGTTTTGCTTACCGGGGCAGAAGCCTTCTTCAGTACCAGGTAGGCCCTCGGCCCTTAGGGGCCGGCTGCCTGCTGGATCTCCGCGAATCCGAAGATGCCGCCCAGGGACAAGCTGCCACCTGTGCCAACTCGGGCTGCTTTGAGAGTGCCCATGGAGCTCTGCCAACTGAGACCAGGAACGTGGGGTGGTGAGTTTTGCTTACCGGGGCAGAAGCCTTCTTCAGTACCAGGTAGGCCCTCGGCCCTTAGGGGCCGGCTGCCTGCTGGATCTACACGAATCTGAAGATGCAGCCCAGGGACAAGCTGCCACCTGTGCCAACTCGGGCTGCTTTGAGAGTGCCCATGGAGCTCTGCAAACTGAGACCAGGAACATGGGCTGGTGAGTTTTGCTTACCGGGGCAGAAGCCTTCTTCAGTCCCACGTAGGCCCTCGGCCCTTAGGGGCCGGCTGGCTGCTGGATCTCCGCGAATCGGAAGATGCAGCCCAGGGACAAGCTGCCACCTGTGCCAACTCGGGCTGCTTTGAGAGTGCCCATGGAGCTCTGCCAACTGAGACCAGGAACGTGGGCTGGTGAGTTTTGCTTACCGGGGCAGAAGCCTTTTTGTGTACCAGGTAGGCCCTCAGCCCTTAGGGGCCGGCTGCCTGCTGGATTTCCGCGAATCCGAAGATGCCGCCCAGGGACAAGCTGCCACCTGTGCCAACTCGGGCTGCTTTGAGAGTGCCCATGGAGCTCTGCAAACTGAGACCAGGAACGTGGGCTGGTGAGTTTTGCTTACCGGGGCAGAAGCCTTCTTCAGTACCAGGTAGGCCCTCGGCCCTTAGGGGCCGGCTGTCTGCTGGATTTCCACGAATCCGAAGATGATGCCCAGGGACAAGCTGCCACCTGTGCCAACTCGGGCTGCTTTGAGAGTGCCCATGGAGCTCTGCAAACTGAGACCAGGAACGTGGGCTGGTGAGTTTTGCTTACCGGGGCAGAAGCCTTTTTGTGTACCAGGTAGGCCCTCGGCCCTTAGGGGCCGGCTGGCAGCTGGATTTCCGCGAATCTGAAGATGCCGCCCAGGGACAAGCTGCCACCTGTGCCAACTCGGGCTGCTTTGAGAGTGCCCATGGAGCTCTGCAAACTGAGACCAGGAACGTGGGCTGGTGAGTTTTGCTTACCGGGGCAGAAGCCTTTTTGTGTACCAGGTAGGCCCTCGGCCCTTAGGGGCCGGCTGCCTGCTGGATTTCCGCGAATCCGAAGATGCCGCCCAGGGACAAGCTGCCACCTGTGCCAACTCGGGCTGCTTTGAGAGTGCCCATGGAGCTCTGCAAACTGAGACCAGGAACGTGGGCTGGTGAGTTTTGCTTACCGGGGCAGAAGCCTTTTTGTGTACCAGGTAGGCCCTCGGCCCTTAGGGGCCGGCTGCCTGCTGGATTTCCGCGAATCCGAAGATACCGCCCAGGGACAAGCTGCCACCTGTGCCAACTCGGGCTGCTTTGAGAGTGCCCATGGAGCTCTGCAAACTGAGACCAGGAACGTGGGGTGGTGAGTTTTGCTTACCGGGGCAGAAGCCTTTTTGTGTACCAGGTAGGCCCTCGGCCCTTAGGGGCCGGCTGCCTGCTGGATTTCCGCGAATCCGAAGATGCCGCCCAGGGACAAGCTGCCACCTGTGCCAACTCGGGCTGCTTTGAGAGTGCCCATGGAGCTCTGCAAACTGACACCAGGAACGTGGGCTGGTGAGTTTTGCTTACCGGGGCAGAAGCCTTTTTGTGTACCAGGTAGGCCCTCGGCCCTTAGGGGCCGGCTGCCTGCTGGATTTCCGCGAATCCGAAGATGCCGCCCAGGGACAAGCTGCCACCTGTGCCAACTCGGGCTGCTTTGAGAGTGCCCATGGAGCTCTGCAAACTGAGACCAGGAACGTGGGCTGGTGAGTTTTGCTTACCGGGGCAGAAGCCTTTTTGTGTACCAGGTAGGCCCTCGGCCCTTAGGGGCCGGCTGGCAGCTGGATTTCCGCGAATCCGAAGATGCCGCCCAGGGACAAGCTGCCACCTGTGCCAACTCGGGCTGCTTTGAGAGTGCCCATGGAGCTCTGCAAACTGAGACCAGGAACGTGGGCTGGTGAGTTTTGCTTACCGGGGCAGAAGCCTTTTTGTGTACCAGGTAGGCCCTCGGCCCTTAGGGGCCGGCTGCCTGCTGGATTTCCGCGAATCCGAAGATGCCGCCCAGGGACAAGCTGCCACCTGTGCCAACTCGGGCTGCTTTGAGAGTGCCCATGGAGCTCTGCAAACTGACACCAGGAACGTGGGCTGGTGAGTTTTGCTTACCGGGGCAGAAGCCTTTTTGTGTACCAGGTAGGCCCTCGGCCCTTAGGGGCCGGCTGCCTGCTGGATTTCCGCGAATCCGAAGATGATGCCCAGGGACAAGCTGCCACCTGTGCCAACTCGGGCTGCTTTGAGAGTGCCCATGGAGCTCTGCAAACTGAGACCAGGAACGTGGGCTGGTGAGTTTTGCTTACCGGGGCAGAAGCCTTTTTGTGTACCAGGTAGGCCCTCGGCCCTTAGGGGCCGGCTGCCTGCTGGATTTCCGCGAATCCGAAGATGCCGCCCAGGGACAAGCTGCCACCTGTGCCAACTCGGGCTGCTTTGAGAGTGCCCATGGAGCTCTGCAAACTGAGACCAGGAACGTGGGCTGGTGAGTTTTGCTTACCGGGGCAGAAGCCTTTTTGTGTACCAGGTAGGCCCTCGGCCCTTAGGGGCCGGCTGCCTGCTGGATTTCCGCGAATCCGAAGATGCCGCCCAGGGACAAGCTGCCACCTGTGCCAACTCGGGCTGCTTTGAGAGTGCCCATGGAGCTCTGCAAACTGAGACCAGGAACGTGGGCTGGTGAGTTTTGCTTACCGGGGCAGAAGCCTTTTTGTGTACCAGGTAGGCCCTCGGCCCTTAGGGGCCGGCTGCCTGCTGGATTTCCGCGAATCCGAAGATGCCGCCCAGGGACAAGCTGCCACCTGTGCCAACTCGGGCTGCTTTGAGAGTGCCCATGGAGCTCTGCAAACTGAGACCAGGAACGTGGGCTGGTGAGTTTTGCTTACCGGGGCAGAAGCCTTTTTGTGTACCAGGTAGGCCCTCGGCCCTTAGGGGCCGGCTGCCTGCTGGATTTCCGCGAATCCGAAGATGCCGCCCAGGGACAAGCTGCCACCTGTGCCAACTCGGGCTGCTTTGAGAGTGCCCATGGAGCTCTGCAAACTGAGACCAGGAACGTGGGCTGGTGAGTTTTGCTTACCGGGGCAGAAGCCTTTTTGTGTACCAGGTAGGCCCTCGGCCCTTAGGGGCCGGCTGCCTGCTGGATTTCCGCGAATCCGAAGATGCCGCCCAGGGACAAGCTGCCACCTGTGCCAACTCGGGCTGCTTTGAGAGTGCCCATGGAGCTCTGCAAACTGAGACCAGGAACGTGGGCTGGTGAGTTTTGCTTACCGGGGCAGAAGCCTTTTTGTGTACCAGGTAGGCCCACGGCCCTTAGGGGCCGGCTGCCTGCTGGATTTCCGCGAATCCGAAGATGCCGCCCAGGGACAAGCTGCCACCTGTGCCAACTCGTGCTGCTTTGAGAGTGCCCATGGAGCTCTGCAAACTGAGACCAGGAACGTGGGCTGGTGAGTTTTGCTTACCGGAGCAGAAGCCTTTTTGTGTACCAGGTAGGCCCTCGGCCCTTAGGGGCCGGCTGCCTGCTGGATTTCCGCGAATCCGAAGATGCCGCCCAGGGACAAGCTGCCACCTGTGCCAACTCGGGCTGCTTTGAGAGCCCATGCCTGCATGGAGCTCTGCAAACTACCAGGTACACTGCTGGAGGAACGTGGACAAGCTGCCACCTGTGAGTTTTGGAGCTGCAAACTACCGGAGCAGAAGCCTTTTTGTGTACCAGGTAGGCCCTCGGCCCTTAGGGGCCGGCTGCCTGCTGGATTTCCGCGAATCCGAAGATGCCGCCCAGGGACAAGCTGCCACCTGTGCCAACTCGGGCTGCTTTGAGAGTGCCCATGGAGCTCTGCAAACTGAGACCAGGAACGTGGGCTGGTGAGTTTTGCTTACCGGAGCAGAAGACTTTTTGTGTACCAGGTAGGCCCTCGGCCCTTAGGGGCCGGCTGCCTGCTGGATTTCCGCGAATCCGAAGATGCCGCCCAGGGACAAGCTGCCACCTGTGCCAACTCGGGCTGCTTTGAGAGTGCCCATGGAGCTCTGCAAACTGAGACCAGGAACGTGGGCTGGTGAGTTTTGCTTACCGGGGCAGAAGCCTTTTTGTGTACCAGGTAGGCCCTCGGCCCTTAGGGGCCGGCTGGCAGCTGGATTTCCGCGAATCCGAAGATGCCGCCCAGGGACAAGCTGCCACCTGTGCCAACTCGGGCTGCTTTGAGAGTGCCCATGGAGCTCTGCAAACTGAGACCAGGAACGTGGGCTGGTGAGTTTTGCTTACCGGGGCAGAAGCCTTTTTGTGTACCAGGTAGGCCCACAGCCCTTAGGGGCCGGCTGCCTGCTGGATTTCCGTGAATCCGAAGATGCCGCCCAGGGACAAGCTGCCACCTGTGCCAACTCGGGCTGCTTTGAGAGTGCCCATGGAGCTCTGCAAACTGAGACCAGGAACGTGGGCTGGTGAGTTTTGCTTACCGGGGCAGAAGCCTTTTTGTGTACCAGGTAGGCCCTCGGCCCTTAGGGGCCAGCTGCCTGCTGGATTTCCACGAATCCGAAGATGATGCCCAGGGACAAGCTGCCACCTGTGCCAACTCGGGCTGCTTTGAGAGTGCCCATGGAGCTCTGCAAACTGACACCAGGAACATTGGGTGGTAAGTTCTGCTTACCGGGGCAGAAGCCTTTTTGTGTACCAGGTAGGCCCTCGGCCCTTAGGGGCCGGCTGCCTGCTGGATTTTCTGCGAATCCGAAGATTCCGCCCAGGGACAAGCTGCCACCTGTGCCAACTCGGGCTGCTTTGAGAGTGCCCATGCAGCTCTGCAAACTGAGATCAGGAACATTGCGTGGTAAGTTTTGCTTACCGGAGCAGAAGGCTTTTTGTGTACCAGGTAGGCCCTCGGCCCTTAGGGGCCGGATGCCTGCTGGATTTCCTGCGAATCCGAAGATTCCGCCCAGGGAGAAGCTGCCACCTGTGCCAACTCGGGCTGCTTTGAGAGTGCCCATGCAGCTCTGCAAACTGAGACCAGGAACATGGGCTGGTGAGTTTTGCTTACCGGGGCAGAAGCCTTTTTGTGTACCAGGTAGGCCCTCGGCCCTTAGGGGCCGGCTGGCAGCTGGATTTCCGCGAATCCGAAGATGCCGCCCAGGGAGAAGCTGCCACCTGTGCCAACTCGGGCTGCTTTGAGAGTGCCCATGCAGCTCTGCAAACTGAGACCAGGAACATGGGCTGGTAAGTTTTGCTTACCGGGGCAGAAGCCTTCTTCAGTACCAGGTAGGCCCTCGGCCCTTAGGGGCCGGCTGCCTGCTGGATCTCCGCGAATCCGAAGATGCCGCCCAGGGACAAGCTGCCACCTGTGCCAACTCGGGCTGCTTTGAGAGTGCCCATGGAGCTCTGCCAACTGAGACCAGGAACGTGGGGTGGTGAGTTTTGCTTACCGGAGCAGAAGCCTTTTTCAGTACCAGGTAGGCCCTCGGCCCTTAGGGGCCGGCTGCCTGCTGGATTTCCACGAATCCGAAGATGCAGCCCAGGGACAAGCTGCCACCTGTGCCAACTCGGGCTGCTTTGAGAGTGCCCATGGAGCTCTGCAAACTGAGACCAGGAACGTGGGCTGGTGAGTTTTGCTTACCGGGGCAGAAGCCTTTTTCAGTACCAGGTAGGCCCTCGGCCCTTAGGGGCCGGCTGCCTGCTGGATCTCCGCGAATCCGAAGATGCCGCCCAGGGACAAGCTGCCACCTGTGCCAACTCGGGCTGCTTTGAGAGTGCCCATGGAGCTCTGCAAACTGAGACCAGGAACGTGGGCTGGTGAGTTTTGCTTACCGGGGCAGAAGCCTTTTTGTGTACCAGGTAGGCCCTCAGCCCTTAGGGGCCGGCTGCCTGCTGGATTTCCGCGAATCCGAAGATGCCGCCCAGGGACAAGCTGCCACCTGTGCCAACTCGGGCTGCTTTGAGAGTGCCCATGGAGCTCTGCAAACTGAGACCAGGAACGTGGGCTGGTGAGTTTTGCTTACCGGGGCAGAAGCCTTTTTGTGTACCAGTACCAGGTAGGCCCTCGGCCCTTAGGGGCCGGCTGCTGCTGGATTTCCAGAACGAATCCGAAGATGATGCCGCCCAGGGACAAGCTGCCACCTGTGCCAACTCGGGCTGCTTTGAGAGTGCCCATGGAGCTCTGCAAACTGAGACCAGGAACGTGGGCTGGTGAGTTTTGCTTACCGGGGCAGAAGCCTTTTTGTGTACCAGGTAGGCCCTCGGCCCTTAGGGGCCGGCTGGCTGGATTTCCGCGCTGGATTTCCGCGAATCCGAAGATGCCGCCCAGGGTACAAGCTGCCACCTGTGCCAACTCGGACAAGCTGCTTTGAGAGTGCCCATGGAGCTCTGCCAACTGAGACCAGGAACGTGGGCTGGTGAGTTTTGCTTACCGGGGCAGAAGCCTTTTTGTGTACCAGGTAGGCCCTCGGCCCTTAGGGGCCGGCTGCCTGCTGGATTTCCGCGAATCCGAAGATGCCGCCCAGGGACAAGCTGCCACCTGTGCCAACTCGGGCTGCTTTGAGAGTGCCCATGGAGCTCTGCAAACTGAGACCAGGAACGTGGGCTGGTGAGTTTTGCTTACCGGGGCAGAAGCCTTTTTGTGTACCAGGTAGGCCCTCGGCCCTTAGGGGCCGGCTGCCTGCTGGATTTCCGCGAATCCGAAGATGCCGCCCAGGGACAAGCTGCCACCTGTGCCAACTCGGGCTGCTTTGAGAGTGCCCATGGAGCTCTGCAAACTGAGACCAGGAACGTGGGCTGGTGAGTTTTGCTTACCGGGGCAGAAGCCTTTTTGTGTACCAGGTAGGCCCTCGGCCCTTAGGGGCCGGCTGCCTGCTGGATTTCCGCGAATCCGAAGATGCCGCCCAGGGACAAGCTGCCACCTGTGCCAACTCGGGCTGCTTTGAGAGTGCCCATGGAGCTCTGCAAACTGAGACCAGGAACGTGGGCTGGTGAGTTTTGCTTACCGGGGCAGAAGCCTTTTTGTGTACCAGGTAGGCCCTCGGCCCTTAGGGGCCGGCTGCCTGCTGGATTTCCGCGAATCCGAAGATGCCGCCCAGGGACAAGCTGCCACCTGTGCCAACTCGGGCTGCTTTGAGAGTGCCCATGGAGCTCTGCAAACTGAGACCAGGAACGTGGGCTGGTGAGTTTTGCTTACCGGGGCAGAAGCCTTTTTGTGTACCAGGTAGGCCCACAGCCCTTAGGGGCCGGCTGCCTGCTGGATTTCCGTGAATCCGAAGATGCCGCCCAGGGACAAGCTGCCACCTGTGCCAACTCGGGCTGCTTTGAGAGTGCCCATGGAGCTCTGCAAACTGAGACCAGGAACGTGGGCTGGTGAGTTTTGCTTACCGGGGCAGAAGCCTTTTTGTGTACCAGGTAGGCCCTCGGCCCTTAGGGGCCGGCTGCCTGCTGGATTTCCACGAATCCGAAGATGATGCCCAGGGACAAGCTGCCACCTGTGCCAACTCGGGCTGCTTTGAGAGTGCCCATGGAGCTCTGCAAACTGACACCAGGAACATTGGGTGGTAAGTTCTGCTTACCGGGGCAGAAGCCTTTTTGTGTACCAGGTAGGCCCTCGGCCCTTAGGGGCCGGCTGCCTGCTGGATTTTCTGCGAATCCGAAGATTCCGCCCAGGGACAAGCTGCCACCTGTGCCAACTCGGGCTGCTTTGAGAGTGCCCATGCAGCTCTGCAAACTGAGATCAGGAACATTGCGTGGTAAGTTTTGCTTACCGGAGCAGAAGGCTTTTTGTGTACCAGGTAGGCCCTCGGCCCTTAGGGGCCGGATGCCTGCTGGATTTCCTGCGAATCCGAAGATTCCGCCCAGGGAGAAGCTGCCACCTGTGCCAACTCGGGCTGCTTTGAGAGTGCCCATGCAGCTCTGCAAACTGAGACCAGGAACATGGGCTGGTGAGTTTTGCTTACCGGGGCAGAAGCCTTTTTGTGTACCAGGTAGGCCCTCGGCCCTTAGGGGCCGGCTGGCAGCTGGATTTCCACGAATCCGAAGATGCCGCCCAGGGACAAGCTGCCACCTGTGCCAACTCGGGCTGCTTTGAGAGTGCCCATGCAGCTCTGCAAACTGAGACCAGGAACATGGGGTGGTAAGTTTTGCTTACCGGGGCAGAAGCCTTCTTCAGTACCAGGTAGGCCCTCGGCCCTTAGGGGCCGGCTGCCTGCTGGATCTCCGCGAATCCGAAGATGCCGCCCAGGGACAAGCTGCCACCTGTGCCAACTCGGGCTGCTTTGAGAGTGCCCATGGAGCTCTGCAAACTGAGACCAGGAACGTGGGCTGGTGAGTTTTGCTTACCGGGGCAGAAGCCTTTTTGTGTACCAGGTAGGCCCTCGGCCCTTAGGGGCCGGCTGCCTGCTGGATTTCCGCGAATCCGAAGATGCCGCCCAGGGACAAGCTGCCACCTGTGCCAACTCGGGCTGCTTTGAGAGTGCCCATGGAGCTCTGCAAACTGAGACCAGGAACGTGGGCTGGTGAGTTTTGCTTACCGGGGCAGAAGCCTTCTTCAGTACCAGGTAGGCCCTCGGCCCTTAGGGGCCGGCTGCCTGCTGGATTTCCGCGAATCCGAAGATGCCGCCCAGGGACAAGCTGCCACCTGTGCCAACTCGGGCTGCTTTGAGAGTGCCCATGGAGCTCTGCAAACTGAGACCAGGAACGTGGGCTGGTGAGTTTTGCTTACCGGGGCAGAAGCCTTTTTGTGTACCAGGTAGGCCCTCGGCCCTTAGGGGCCGGCTGCCTGCTGGATTTCCGCGAATCCGAAGATGCCGCCCAGGGACAAGCTGCCACCTGTGCCAACTCGGGCTGCTTTGAGAGTGCCCATGGAGCTCTGCAAACTGAGACCAGGAACGTGGGCTGGTGAGTTTTGCTTACCGGGGCAGAAGCCTTTTTGTGTACCAGGTAGGCCCTCGGCCCTTAGGGGCCGGCTGCCTGCTGGATTTCCGCGAATCCGAAGATGCCGCCCAGGGACAAGCTGCCACCTGTGCCAACTCGGGCTGCTTTGAGAGTGCCCATGGAGCTCTGCAAACTGAGACCAGGAACGTGGGCTGGTGAGTTTTGCTTACCGGGGCAGAAGCCTTTTTGTGTACCAGGTAGGCCCTCGGCCCTTAGGGGCCGGCTGCCTGCTGGATTTCCGCGAATCCGAAGATCGCTGCCCTGTGCCAACTCGGGCTGCTTTGAGAGTGCCCATGGAGCTCTGCAAACTGAGCCTGCTGGTGATTTACCGGAGCAGAAGACTTTTTGTGAAGGTAGGCCCTCGGCCCTTAGGGGCCGGCTGCCTGCGGATTTTCCGCGAATCCGAAGATGCCGCCCAGGGACAAGCTGCCACCTGTGCCAACTCGGGCTGCTTTGAGAGTGCCCATGGAGCTCTGCAAACTGACACCAGGAAGCTCTTGCAAAGCCTGAGGCCCTCGGCCCTTAGGGGCCGGCTGCCTGCTGGAGCGAATCCGATGCCGCCCAGGGACAAGCTGGTGCCAACTCGGGCTGCTTTGAGAGTGCCCATGGAGCTCTGCAAACTGAGACCAGGAACGTGGGCTGGTGAGTTTTGCTTACCGGGGCAGAAGCCTTTTTGTGTACCAGGTAGGCCCTCGGCCCTTAGGGGCCGGCTGCCTGCTGGATTTCCGCGAATCCGAAGATGCCGCCCAGGGACAAGCTGCCACCTGTGCCAACTCGGGCTGCTTTGAGAGTGCCCATGGAGCTCTGCAAACTGAGACCAGGAACGTGGGCTGGTGAGTTTTGCTTACCGGGGCAGAAGCCTTTTTGTGTACCAGGTAGGCCCTCGGCCCTTAGGGGCCGGCTGCCTGCTGGATTTCCGCGAATCCGAAGATGCCGCCCAGGGACAAGCTGCCACCTGTGCCAACTCGGGCTGCTTTGAGAGTGCCCATGGAGCTCTGCAAACTGAGACCAGGAACATTGCGCTGGTAAGTTTTGCTTACCGGAGCAGAAGCCTTTTTGTGTACCAGGTAGGCCCTTGGCCCTTAGGGGCCGGCTGCCTGCTGGATTTCCGCGAATCCGAAGATGCCGCCCAGGGACAAGCTGCCACCTGTGCCAACTCGGGCTGCTTTGAGAGTGCCCATGGAGCTCTGCAAACTGAGACCAGGAACGTGGGCTGGTGAGTTTTGCTTACCGGGGCAGAAGCCTTTTTGTGTACCAGGTAGGCCCTCGGCCCTTAGGGGCCGGCTGCCTGCTGGATTTCCGCGAATCCGAAGATGCCGCCCAGGGACAAGCTGCCACCTGTGCCAACTCGGGCTGCTTTGAGAGTGCCCATGGAGCTCTGCAAACTGAGACCAGGAACGTGGGCTGGTGAGTTTTGCTTACCGGGGCAGAAGCCTTTTTGTGTACCAGGTAGGCCCTCGGCCCTTAGGGGCCGGCTGCCTGCTGGATTTCCGCGAATCCGAAGATGCCGCCCAGGGACAAGCTGCCACCTGTGCCAACTCGGGCTGCTTTGAGAGTGCCCATGGAGCTCTGCAAACTGACACCAGGAACGCTGGTGCTAGGCCCTCGGCCCTTAGGGGCCGGCTGCCTGCTGGATTTCCGCGAATCCGAAGATGCCGCCCAGGGACAAGCTGCCACCTGTGCCAACTCGGGCTGCTTTGAGAGTGAAGCTCTGCAAACTGAGACCAGGAACGTGGGCTGGTGAGTTTTGCTTACCGGAGCAGAAGTGTACCAGGAACGTGGGCTGGATGAGTTTTGCTTACCGGGGCAGAAGCCTTACCGGGGCAGAAGCCTTTTTGTGTACCAGGTAGGCCCGAAGATCGGCCCTTAGGGGCCGGCTGCCTGCTGGATTTCCAGGTAGGCGAATCCGAAGATGCCGCCCAGGGACAAGCTGCCACCTGTGCCAACTCGGGCTGCTTTGAGAGTGCCCATGGAGCTCTGCAAACTGACACCAGGAACGTGGGCTGGTGAGTTTTGCTTACCGGGGCAGAAGCCTTTTTGTGTACCAGGTAGGCCCTCGGCCCTTAGGGGCCGGCTGCCTGCTGGATTTCCGTGAATCCGAAGATGCCGCCCAGGGACAAGCTGCCACCTGTGCCAACTCGGGCTGCTTTGAGAGTGCCCATGGAGCTCTGCAAACTGAGACCAGGAACGTGGGCTGGTGAGTTTTGCTTACCGGGGCAGAAGCCTTTTTGTGTACCAGGTAGGCCCTCGGCCCTTAGGGGCCGGCTGCCTGCTGGATTTCCGCGAATCCGAAGATGCCGCCCAGGGACAAGCTGCCACCTGTGCCAACTCGGGCTGCTTTGAGAGTGCCCATGGAGCTCTGCAAACTGAGACCAGGAACGTGGGCTGGTGAGTTTTGCTTACCGGGGCAGAAGCCTTTTTACCGGGGCAGAAGCCTTTTTGTGTACCAGGTAGGCCCTCGGCCCTTAGGGGCCGGCTGCCTGCTGGATTTCCGCGAATCCGAAGATGCCGCCCAGGGACAAGCTGCCACCTGTGCCAACTCGGGCTGCTTTGAGAGTGCCCATGGAGCTCTGCAAACTGAGACCAGGAACGTGGGCTGGTGAGTTTTGCTTACCGGAGCAGAAGCCTTTTTGTGTACCAGGTAGGCCCTCGGCCCTTAGGGGCCGGCTGGCAGCTGGATTTCCGCGAATCCGAAGATGCCGCCCAGGGACAAGCTGCCACCTGTGCCAACTCGGGCTGCTTTGAGAGTGCCCATGGAGCTCTGCAAACTGAGACCAGGAACGTGGGCTGGTGCGTTTTGCTTACCGGGGCAGAAGCCTTTTTGTGTACCAGGTAGGCCCTCGGCCCTTAGGGGCCGGCTGCCTGCTGGATTTCCGCGAATCCGAAGATACCGCCCAGGGACAAGCTGCCACCTGTGCCAACTCGGGCTGCTTTGAGAGTGCCCATGGAGCTCTGCAAACTGAGACCAGGAACGTGGGCTGGTGAGTTTTGCTTACCGGGGCAGAAGCCTTTTTGTGTACCAGGTAGGCCCTCGGCCCTTAGGGGCCGGCTGCCTGCTGGATTTCCGCGAATCCGAAGATGCCGCCCAGGGACAAGCTGCCACCTGTGCCAACTCGGGCTGCTTTGAGAGTGCCCATGGAGCTCTGCAAACTGACACCAGGAACGTGGGCTGGTGAGTTTTGCTTACCGGGGCAGAAGCCTTTTTGTGTACCAGGTAGGCCCTCGGCCCTTAGGGGCCGGCTGCCTGCTGGATTTCCGCGAATCCGAAGATGCCGCCCAGGGACAAGCTGCCACCTGTGCCAACTCGGGCTGCTTTGAGAGTGCCCATGGAGCTCTGCAAACTGACACCAGGAACGTGGGCTGGTGAGTTTTGCTTACCGGGGCAGAAGCCTTTTTGTGTACCAGGTAGGCCCTCGGCCCTTAGGGGCCGGCTGCCTGCTGGATTTCCGTGAATCCGAAGATGCCGCCCAGGGACAAGCTGCCACCTGTGCCAACTCGGGCTGCTTTGAGAGTGCCCATGGAGCTCTGCAAACTGAGACCAGGAACGTGGGCTGGTGAGTTTTGCTTACCGGGGCAGAAGCCTTTTTGTGTACCAGGTAGGCCCTCGGCCCTTAGGGGCCGGCTGCCTGCTGGATTTCCGCGAATCCGAAGATGCCGCCCAGGGACAAGCTGCCACCTGTGCCAACTCGGGCTGCTTTGAGAGTGCCCATGGAGCTCTGCAAACTGAGACCAGGAACGTGGGCTGGTGAGTTTTGCTTACCGGGGCAGAAGCCTTTTTGTGTACCAGGTAGGCCCTCGGCCCTTAGGGGCCGGCTGCCTGCTGGATTTCCGCGAATCCGAAGATGCCGCCCAGGGTCAAGCTGCCACCTGTGCCAACTCGGGCTGCTTTGAGAGTGCCCATGGAGCTCTGTAAACTGAGACCAGGAACGTGGGCTGGTGAGTTTTGCTTACCGGAGCAGAAGACTTTTTGTGTACCAGGTAGGCCCTCGGCCCTTAGGGGCCGGCTGCCTGCTGGATTTCCACGAATCCGAAGATGCCGCCCAGGGACAAGCTGCCACCTGTGCAAACTCGGGCTGCTTTGAGAGTGCCCATGGAGCTCTGCAAACTGAGACCAGGAACGTGGGCTGGTGAGTTTTGCTTACCGGGGCAGAAGCCTTTTTGTGTACCAGGTAGGCCCTCGGCCCTTAGGGGCCGGCTGCCTGCTGGATTTCCGCGAATCCGAAGATGCCGCCCAGGGACAAGCTGCCACCTGTGCCAACTCGGGCTGCTTTGAGAGTGCCCATGGAGCTCTGCAAACTGAGACCAGGAACGTGGGCTGGTGAGTTTTGCTTACCGGGGCAGAAGCCTTTTTGTGTACCAGGTAGGCCCACAGCCCTTAGGGGCCGGCTGCCTGCTGGATTTCCGCGAATCCGAAGATGCCGCCCAGGGACAAGCTGCCACCTGTGCCAACTCGGGCTGCTTTGAGAGTGCCCATGGAGCTCTGCAAACTGACACCAGGAACGTGGGCTGGTGAGTTTTGCTTACCGGGGCAGAAGCCTTTTTGTGTACCAGGTAGGCCCTCGGCCCTTAGGGGCCGGCTGGCAGCTGGATTTCCGCGAATCCGAAGATGCCGCCCAGGGACAAGCTGCCACCTGTGCCAACTCGGGCTGCTTTGAGAGTGCCCATGGAGCTCTGCAAACTGAGACCAGGAACGTGAGCTGGTGAGTTTTGCTTACCGGGGCAGAAGCCTTTTTGTGTACCAGGTAGGCCCTCGGCCCTTAGGGGCCGGCTGCCTGCTGGATTTCCGCGAATCCGAAGATGCCGCCCAGGGACAAGCTGCCACCTGTGCCAACTCGGGCTGCTTTGAGAGTGCCCATGGAGCTCTGCAAACTGAGACCAGGAACGTGGGCTGGTGAGTTTTGCTTACCGGGGCAGAAGCCTTTTTGTGTACCAGGTAGGCCCTCGGCCCTTAGGGGCCGGCTGCCTGCTGGATTTCCGCGAATCCGAAGATGCCGCCCAGGGACAAGCTGCCACCTGTGCCAACTCGGGCTGCTTTGAGAGTGCCCATGGAGCTCTGTAAACTGAGACCAGGAACGTGGGGTGGTGAGTTTTGCTTACCGGAGCAGAAGACTTTTTGTGTACCAGGTAGGCCCTCGGCCCTTAGGGGCCGGCTGCCTGCTGGATTTCCACGAATCCGAAGATGCCGCCCAGGGACAAGCTGCCACCTGTGCCAACTCGGGCTGCTTTGAGAGTGCCCATGGAGCTCTGCAAACTGAGACCAGGAACGTGGGCTGGTGAGTTTTGCTTACCGGGGCAGAAGCCTTTTTGTGTACCAGGTAGGCCCTCGGCCCTTAGGGGCCGGCTGGCAGCTGGATTTCCGCGAATCCGAAGATGCCGCCCAGGGACAAGCTGCCACCTGTGCCAACTCGGGCTGCTTTGAGAGTGCCCATGGAGCTCTGCAAACTGAGACCAGGAACGTGGGCTGGTGAGTTTTGCTTACCGGGGCAGAAGCCTTTTTGTGTACCAGGTAGGCCCTCGGCCCTTAGGGGCCGGCTGGCAGCTGGATTTCCGCGAATCCGAAGATGCCGCCCAGGGACAAGCTGCCACCTGTGCCAACTCGGGCTGCTTTGAGAGTGCCCATGGAGCTCTGCAAACTGAGACCAGGAACGTGGGCTGGTGAGTTTTGCTTACCGGGGCAGAAGCCTTTTTGTGTACCAGGTAGGCCCTCGGCCCTTAGGGGCCGGCTGCCTGCTGGATTTCCGCGAATCCGAAGATGCCGCCCAGGGACAAGCTGCCACCTGTGCCAACTCGGGCTGCTTTGAGAGTGCCCATGGAGCTCTGTAAACTGAGACCAGGAACGTGGGGTGGTGAGTTTTGCTTACCGGAGCAGAAGACTTTTTGTGTACCAGGTAGGCCCTCGGCCCTTAGGGGCCGGCTGCCTGCTGGATTTCCGCGAATCCGAAGATGCCGCCCAGGGACAAGCTGCCACCTGTGCCAACTCGGGCTGCTTTGAGAGTGCCCATGGAGCTCTGCAAACTGAGACCAGGAACGTGGGCTGGTGAGTTTTGCTTACCGGGGCAGAAGCCTTTTTGTGTACCAGGTAGGCCCTCGGCCCTTAGGGGCCGGCTGGCAGCTGGATTTCCGCGAATCCGAAGATGCCGCCCAGGGACAAGCTGCCACCTGTGCCAACTCGGGCTGCTTTGAGAGTGCCCATGGAGCTCTGCAAACTGAGACCAGGAACGTGGGCTGGTGAGTTTTGCTTACCGGGGCAGAAGCCTTTTTGTGTACCAGGTAGGCCCTCGGCCCTTAGGGGCCGGCTGCCTGCTGGATTTCCGCGAATCCGAAGATGCCGCCCAGGGACAAGCTGCCACCTGTGCCAACTCGGGCTGCTTTGAGAGTGCCCATGGAGCTCTGCAAACTGAGACCAGGAACGTGGGGTGGTGAGTTTTCCTTACCGGGGCAGAAGCCTTTTTGTGTACCAGGTAGGCCCTCGGCCCTTAGGGGCCGGCTGGCAGCTGGATTTCCGCGAATCCGAAGATGCCGCCCAGGGACAAGCTGCCACCTGTGCCAACTCGGGCTGCTTTGAGAGTGCCCATGGAGCTCTGCAAACTGAGACCAGGAACGTGGGCTGGTGAGTTTTGCTTACCGGGGCAGAAGCCTTTTTGTGTACCAGGTAGGCCCTCGGCCCTTAGGGGCCGGCTGCCTGCTGGATTTCCGCGAATCCGAAGATGCCGCCCAGGGACAAGCTGCCACCTGTGCCAACTCGGGCTGCTTTGAGAGTGCCCATGGAGCTCTGCAAACTGACACCAGGAACGTGGGCTGGTGAGTTTTGCTTACCAGGTAGGCCCTCGGCCCTTAGGGGCCGGCTGGCAATTTCCGCGAATCCGAAGATTTTGCCAACTGCTGCTTTGAGAGTGCCCATGGAGCTCTGCAAACTACCGGGGCAGAAGCCTTTTTGTGTACCAGGTAGGCCCTCGGCCCTTAGGGGCCGGCTGCCTGCTGGATTTCCTTGAATCCGAAGATGCCGCCCAGGGACAAGCTGCCACCTGTGCCAACTTGGGCTGCTTTGAGAGTGCCCATGGAGCTCTGCAAACTGAGACCAGGAACGTGGGCTGGTGAGTTTTGCTTACCGGGGCAGAAGCCTTTTTGTGTACCAGGTAGGCCCTCGGCCCTTAGGGGCCGGCTGTCTGCTGGATTTCCGCGAATCCGAAGATGCCGCCCAGGGACAAGCTGCCACCTGTGCCAACTCGGGCTGCTTTGAGAGTGCCCATGGAGCTCTGCAAACTGAGACCAGGAACGTGGGCTGGTGAGTTTTGCTTACCGGAGCAGAAGCCTTTTTGTGTACCAGGTAGGCCCTCGGCCCTTAGGGGCCGGCTGCCTGCTGGATTTCCACGAATCCGAAGATGCCGCCCAGGGACAAGCTGCCACCTGTGCCAACTCGGGCTGCTTTGAGAGTGCCCATGGAGCTCTGCAAACTGAGACCAGGAACGTGGGCTGGTGAGTTTTGCTTACCGGGGCAGAAGCCTTTTTGTGTACCAGGTAGGCCCACAGCCCTTAGGGGCCGGCTGCCTGCTGGATTTCCGCAAATCCGAAGATGCCGCCCAGGGTCAAGCTGCCACCTGTGCCAACTCGGGCTGCTTTGAGAGTGCCCATGGAGCTCTGCAAACTGAGACCAGGAACGTGGGCTGGTGAGTTTTGCTTACCGGGGCAGAAGCCTTTTTGTGTACCAGGTAGGCCCACAGCCCTTAGGGGCCGGCTGCCTGCTGGATTTCCGTGAATCCGAAGATGCCGCCCAGGGTCAAGCTGCCACCTGTGCCAACTCGGGCTGCTTTGAGAGTGCCCATGGAGCTCTGCAAACTGAGACCAGGAACGTGGGCTGGTGAGTTTTGCTTACCGGGGCAGAAGCCTTTTTGTGTACCAGGTAGGCCCACAGCCCTTAGGGGCCGGCTGCCTGCTGGATTTCCGCGAATCCGAAGATGCCGCCCAGGGTCAAGCTGCCACCTGTGCCAACTCGGGCTGCTTTGAGAGTGCCCATGGAGCTCTGCAAACTGAGACCAGGAACGTGGGCTGGTGAGTTTTGCTTACCGGGGCAGAAGCCTTTTTGTGTACCAGGTAGGCCCTCGGCCCTTAGGGGCCGGCTGCCTGCTGGATTTCCACGAATCCGAAGATGATGCCCAGGGACAAGCTGCCACCTGTGCCAACTCGGGCTGCTTTGAGAGTGCCCATGGAGCTCTGCAAACTGACACCAGGAACATTGGGTGGTAAGTTTTGCTTACCGGGGCAGAAGCCTTTTTGTGTACCAGGTAGGCCCTCGGCCCTTAGGGGCCGGCTGCCTGCTGGATTTTCTGCGAATCCGAAGATGCCGCCCAGGGACAAGCTGCCACCTGTGCCAACTCGGGCTGCTTTGAGAGTGCCCATGCAGCTCTGCAAACTGAGATCAGGAACATTGCGTGGTAAGTTTTGCTTACCGGAGCAGAAGGCGTTTTGTGTACCAGGTAGGCCCTTGGCCCTTAGGGGCCGGATGCCTGCTGGATTTCCTGCGAATCCGAAGATTCTGCCCAGGGAGAAGCTGCCACCTGTGCCAACTCGGGCTGCTTTGAGAGTGCCCATGCAGCTCTGCAAACTGAGACCAGGAACATGGGCTGGTGAGTTTTGCTTACCGGGGCAGAAGCCTTTTTGTGTACCAGGTAGGCCCTCGGCCCTTAGGGGCCGGCTGGCAGCTGGATTTCCGCGAATCCGAAGATGCCGCCCAGGGAGAAGCTGCCACCTGTGCCAACTCGGGCTGCTTTGAGAGTGCCCATGGAGCTCTGCAAACTGAGACCAGGAACGTGGGCTGGTGAGTTTTGCTTACCGGGGCAGAAGCCTTTTTGTGTACCAGGTAGGCCCTCGGCCCTTAGGGGCCGGCTGCCTGCTGGATTTCCGCGAATCCGAAGATGCCGCCCAGGGACAAGCTGCCACCTGTGCCAACTCGGGCTGCTTTGAGAGTGCCCATGGAGCTCTGCAAACTGACACCAGGAACGTGGGCTGGTGAGTTTTGCTTACCGGGGCAGAAGCCTTTTTGTGTACCAGGTAGGCCCTCGGCCCTTAGGGGCCGGCTGCCTGCTGGATTTCCGCGAATCCGAAGATGCCGCCCAGGGACAAGCTGCCACCTGTGCCAACTTGGGCTGCTTTGAGAGTGCCCATGGAGCTCTGCAAACTGACACCAGGAACGTGGGCTGGTGAGTTTTGCTTACCGGGGCAGAAGCCTTTTTGTGTACCAGGTAGGCCCTCGGCCCTTAGGGGCCGGCTGTCTGCTGGATTTCCGCGAATCCGAAGATGCCGCCCAGGGACAAGCTGCCACCTGTGCCAACTCGGGCTGCTTTGAGAGTGCCCATGGAGCTCTGCAAACTGAGACCAGGAACGTGGGCTGGTGAGTTTTGCTTACCGGAGCAGAAGCCTTTTTGTGTACCAGGTAGGCCCTCGGCCCTTAGGGGCCGGCTGCCTGCTGGATTTCCTGCGAATCCGAAGATGCCGCCCAGGGTCAAGCTGCCACCTGTGCCAACTCGGGCTGCTTTGAGAGTGCCCATGGAGCTCTGCAAACTGAGACCAGGAACGTGGGCTGGTGAGTTTTGCTTACCGGGGCAGAAGCCTTTTTGTGTACCAGGTAGGCCCACAGCCCTTAGGGGCCGGCTGCCTGCTGGATTTCCGCGAATCCGAAGATGCCGCCCAGGGTCAAGCTGCCACCTGTGCCAACTCGGGCTGCTTTGAGAGTGCCCATGGAGCTCTGCAAACTGAGACCAGGAACGTGGGCTGGTGAGTTTTGCTTACCGGGGCAGAAGCCTTTTTGTGTACCAGGTAGGCCCTCGGCCCTTAGGGGCCGGCTGCCTGCTGGATTTCCACGAATCCGAAGATGATGCCCAGGGACAAGCTGCCACCTGTGCCAACTCGGGCTGCTTTGAGAGTGCCCATGGAGCTCTGCAAACTGACACCAGGAACATTGGGTGGTAAGTTTTGCTTACCGGGGCAGAAGCCTTTTTGTGTACCAGGTAGGCCCTCGGCCCTTAGGGGCCGGCTGCCTGCTGGATTTTCTGCGCGAGATTCCGCCCGAACCTGTGCCAATGCTGCTTTGAGAGTGCCCCAGGAGATCAGGAACATTGCGTGGTAAGTTTTGCTTACCGGAGCCTTTTTGTGTACCAGGTAGGCCCTTGGCCCTTAGGGGCCGGATCTGCTGGATTTCCTGCGAATCCGAAGATTCCGCCCAGGGACAAGCCACCTGTGCCAACTCCTGCTTTGAGATGCAGCTCTGCAAACTGAGACCAATGGGCTGGTGAGTTTTGCTTGCAGAATACCAGGTAGGCCCTTAACATCCGAAGATGCGCTGCCACCTGTAACTCGGGCTGCTTTTGCCCATGCAGCTCTGCAAACTGAGACCAGGAACGTGGGCTGGTGAGCTTACCGGAGCAGGACTTTTTGTGTACCAGGTAGGCCCTTGGCCCTTGGATTTCCGCGAATCCGGGCCGCCCCGCTGCCACCTGTGCCTGCTTTGAGAGTGCCCATTCTGCAAACTGCGACGTGGGCTGGTGAGTTTTGCTTCCTTTTTGTGAAGTATAGGGGCCGGCTGGCAGCTGCGAATCCGAAGGGCCCAGACAAGCTGCCACCTGTGCCAACCTTTTGAGAGTGCCCATGGAGCTCTGCAAACTGACACCAGGAACATTGGGTGGTAAGTTTTGCTTACCGGGGCAGAAGCCTTTTTGTGTACCAGGTAGGCCCTCGGCCCTTAGGGGCCGGCTGCCTGCTGGATTTCTCTGCGAATCCGAAGATGCCGCCCAGGGACAAGCTGCCACCTGTGCCAACTCGGGCTGCTTTGAGAGTGCCCATGCAGCTCTGCAAACTGAGATCAGGAACATTGCGTGGTAAGTTTTGCTTACCGGAGCAGAAGGCTTTTTGTGTACCAGGTAGGCCCTTGGCCCTTAGGGGCCGGATGCCTGCTGGATTTCCTGCGAATCCGAAGATTCTGCCCAGGGAGAAGCTGCCACCTGTGCCAACTCGGGCTGCTTTACCGGAGCAGAGAGTGCCCATGCAGCTCTGCAAACTGAGACCAGGAACATGGGCTGGTGAGTTTTGCTTACCGGGGCAGAAGCCTTTTTGTGTACCAGGTAGGCCCTCGGCCCTTAGGGGCCGGCTGGCAGCTGGATTTCCGCGAATCCGAAGATGCCGCCCAGGGAGAAGCTGCCACCTGTGCCAACTCGGGCTGCTTTGAGAGTGCCCATGGAGCTCTGCAAACTGAGACCAGGAACGTGGGCTGGTGAGTTTTGCTTACCGGGGCAGAAGCCTTTTTGTGTACCAGGTAGGCCCTCGGCCCTTAGGGGCCGGCTGCCTGCTGGATTTCCGCGAATCCGAAGATGCCGCCCAGGGACAAGCTGCCACCTGTGCCAACTCGGGCTGCTTTGAGAGTGCCCATGGAGCTCTGCAAACTGACACCAGGAACGTGGGCTGGTGAGTTTTGCTTACCGGGGCAGAAGCCTTTTTGTGTACCAGGTAGGCCCTCGGCCCTTAGGGGCCGGCTGCCTGCTGGATTTCCGCGAATCCGAAGATGCCGCCCAGGGACAAGCTGCCACCTGTGCCAACTCGGGCTGCTTTGAGAGTGCCCATGGAGCTCTGCAAACTGAGACCAGGAACGTGGGCTGGTGAGTTTTGCTTACCGGGGCAGAAGCCTTTTTGTGTACCAGGTAGGCCCTCGGCCCTTAGGGGCCGGCTGTCTGCTGGATTTCCGCGAATCCGAAGATGCCGCCCAGGGACAAGCTGCCACCTGTGCCAACTCGGGCTGCTTTGAGAGTGCCCATGGAGCTCTGCAAACTGAGACCAGGAACGTGGGCTGGTGAGTTTTGCTTACCGGAGCAGAAGCCTTTTTGTGTACCAGGTAGGCCCTCGGCCCTTAGGGGCCGGCTGCCTGCTGGATTTCCTGCGAATCCGAAGATGCCGCCCAGGGAGAAGCTGCCACCTGTGCCAACTCGGGCTGCTTTGAGAGTGCCCATGCAGCTCTGCAAACTGAGACCAGGAACGTGGGCTGGTGAGTTTTGCTTACCGGGGCAGAAGCCTTTTTGTGTACCAGGTAGGCCCTCGGCCCTTAGGGGCCGGCTGGCAGCTGGATTTCCGCGAATCCGAAGATGCCGCCCAGGGAGAAGCTGCCACCTGTGCCAACTCGGGCTGCTTTGAGAGTGCCCATGGAGCTCTGCAAACTGAGACCAGGAACGTGGGCTGGTGAGTTTTGCTTACCGGGGCAGAAGCCTTTTTGTGTACCAGGTAGGCCCTCGGCCCTTAGGGGCCGGCTGCCTGCTGGATTTCCGCGAATCCGAAGATGCCGCCCAGGGACAAGCTGCCACCTGTGCCAACTCGGGCTGCTTTGAGAGTGCCCATGGAGCTCTGCAAACTGAGACCAGGAACGTGGGCTGGTGAGTTTTGCTTACCGGGGCAGAAGCCTTTTTGTGTACCAGGTAGGCCCTCGGCCCTTAGGGGCCGGCTGCCTGCTGGATTTCCTTGAATCCGAAGATGCCGCCCAGGGACAAGCTGCCACCTGTGCCAACTCGGGCTGCTTTGAGAGTGCCCATGGAGCTCTGCAAACTGAGACCAGGAACGTGGGCTGGTGAGTTTTGCTTACCGGGGCAGAAGCCTTTTTGTGTACCAGGTAGGCCCTCGGCCCTTAGGGGCCGGCTGCCTGCTGGATTTCCACGAATCCGAAGATGATGCCCAGGGACAAGCTGCCACCTGTGCCAACTCGGGCTGCTTTGAGAGTGCCCATGGAGCTCTGCAAACTGACACCAGGAACATTGGGTGGTAAGTTTTGCTTACCGGGGCAGAAGCCTTTTTGTGTACCAGGTAGGCCCTCGGCCCTTAGGGGCCGGCTGCCTGCTGGATTTTCTGCGAATCCGAAGATGCCGCCCAGGGACAAGCTGCCACCTGTGCCAACTCGGGCTGCTTTGAGAGTGCCCATGCAGCTCTGCAAACTGAGATCAGGAACATTGCGTGGTAAGTTTTGCTTACCGGAGCAGAAGGCTTTTTGTGTACCAGGTAGGCCCTTGGCCCTTAGGGGCCGGATGCCTGCTGGATTTCCTGCGAATCCGAAGATTCTGCCCAGGGAGAAGCTGCCACCTGTGCCAACTCGGGCTGCTTTGAGAGTGCCCATGCAGCTCTGCAAACTGAGACCAGGAACATGGGCTGGTGAGTTTTGCTTACCGGGGCAGAAGCCTTTTTGTGTACCAGGTAGGCCCTCGGCCCTTAGGGGCCGGCTGCCTGCTGGATTTCCGCGAATCCGAAGATGAGGCCCAGGGAGAAGCTGCCACCTGTGCCAACTCGGGCTGCTTTGAGAGTGCCCATGCAGCTCTGCAAACTGAGACCAGGAACATGGGGTGGTAAGTTTTGCTTACCGGGGCAGAAGCCTTTTTGTGTACCAGGTAGGCCCTCGGCCCTTAGGGGCCGGCTGCCTGCTGGATTTCCGCGAATCCGAAGATGCCGCCCAGGGACAAGCTGCCACCTGTGCCAACTCGGGCTGCTTTGAGAGTGCCCATGGAGCTCTGCAAACTGAGACCAGGAACGTGGGGTGGTGAGTTTTGCTTACCGGGGCAGAAGCCTTCTTCAGTACCAGGTAGGCCCTCGGCCCTTAGGGGCCGGCTGCCTGCTGGATTTCCGCGAATCCGAAGATGCCGCCCAGGGACAAGCTGCCACCTGTGCCAACTCGGGCTGCTTTGAGAGTGCCCATGGAGCTCTGCAAAGTGAGACCAGGAACGTGGGCTGGTGAGTTTTGCTTACCGGGGCAGAAGCCTTCTTAGGGGCCGGCTGGCTGCTGGATCTCCGCGAATCGGAAGATGCAGCCCAGGGACAAGCTGCCACCTGTGCCAACTCGGGCTGCTTTGAGAGTGCCCATGGAGCTCTGCAAACTGAGACCAGGAATGTGGGGTGGTAAGTTTTGCTTACCGGGGCAGAAGCCTTTTTGTGTACCAGGTAGGCCCTCGGCCCTTAGGGGCCTGCTGCATTTCCTGCGAATCCGAAGATTCTGCCCAGGGACAAGCTGCCACCTGTGCCAACTCGGGCTGCTTTGAGAGTGCCCATGGAGCTCTGCAAACTGAGACCAGGAACGTGGGCTGGTGAGTTTTGCTTACCGGGGCAGAAGCCTTTTTGTGTACCAGGTAGGCCCTCGGCCCTTAGGGGCCGGCTGGCAGCTGGATTTCCGCGAATCCGAAGATGCCGCCCAGGGACAAGCTGCCACCTGTGCCAACTCGGGCTGCTTTGAGAGTGCCCATGGAGCTCTGCAAACTGAGACCAGGAACGTGGGCTGGTGAGTTTTGCTTACCGGGGCAGAAGCCTTTTTGTGTACCAGGTAGGCCCTCGGCCCTTAGGGGCCGGCTGCCTGCTGGATTTCCGCGAATCCGAAGATGCCGCCCAGGGACAAGCTGCCACCTGTGCCAACTCGGGCTGCTTTGAGAGTGCCCATGGAGCTCTGCAAACTGAGACCAGGAACGTGGGGTGGTGAGTTTTGCTTACCGGGGCAGAAGCCTTTTTGTGTACCAGGTAGGCCCTCGGCCCTTAGGGGCCGGCTGCCTGCTGGATTTCCGCGAATCCGAAGATGCCGCCCAGGGACAAGCTGCCACCTGTGCCAACTCGGGCTGCTTTGAGAGTGCCCATGGAGCTCTGCAAACTGAGACCAGGAACGTGGGCTGGTGAGTTTTGCTTACCGGGGCAGAAGCCTTTTTGTGTACCAGGTAGGCCCTCGGCCCTTAGGGGCCGGCTGCCAGCTGGATTTCCGCGAATCCGAAGATGCCGCCCAGGGACAAGCTGCCACCTGTGCCAACTCGGGCTGCTTTGAGAGTGCCCATGGAGCTCTGCAAACTGAGACCAGGAACGTGGGCTGGTGAGTTTTGCTTACCGGGGCAGAAGCCTTTTTGTGTACCAGGTAGGCCCTCGGCCCTTAGGGGCCGGCTGCCTGCTGGATTTCCGCGAATCCGAAGATGCCGCCCAGGGACAAGCTGCCACCTGTGCCAACTCGGGCTGCTTTGAGAGTGCCCATGGAGCTCTGCAAACTGAGACCAGGAACGTGGGCTGGTGAGTTTTGCTTACCGGGGCAGAAGCCTTTTTGTGTACCAGGTAGGCCCTCGGCCCTTAGGGGCCGGCTGGCAGCTGGATTTCCGCGAATCCGAAGATGCCGCCCAGGGACAAGCTGCCACCTGTGCCAACTCGGGCTGCTTTGAGAGTGCCCATGGAGCTCTGCAAACTGAGACCAGGAACGTGGGCTGGTGAGTTTTGCTTACCGGGGCAGAAGCCTTTTTGTGTACCAGGTAGGCCCTCGGCCCTTAGGGGCCGGCTGCCTGCTGGATTTCCGCGAATCCGAAGATGCCGCCCAGGGACAAGCTGCCACCTGTGCCAACTCGGGCTGCTTTGAGAGTGCCCATGGAGCTCTGCAAACTGACACCAGGAACGTGGGCTGGTGAGTTTTGCTTACCGGGGCAGAAGCCTTTTGGGGTACCAGGGAGGCCCTCGGCCCTTAGGGGCCGGCTATTGTGTACCAGGTAGGCCCTCGGCCCTTAGGGGCCGGCTGCCTGCTGGATTTCCTTGAATCCGAAGATGCCGCCCAGGGACAAGCTGCCACCTGTGCCAACTTGGGCTGCTTTGAGAGTGCCCATGGAGCTCTGCAAACTGAGACCAGGAACGTGGGCTGGTGAGTTTTGCTTACCGGGGCAGAAGCCTTTTTGTGTACCAGGTAGGCCCTCGGCCCTTAGGGGCCGGCTGTCTGCTGGATTTCCGCGAATCCGAAGATGCCGCCCAGGGACAAGCTGCCACCTGTGCCAACTCGGGCTGCTTTGAGAGTGCCCATGGAGCTCTGCAAACTGAGACCAGGAACGTGGGCTGGTGAGTTTTGCTTACCGGAGCAGAAGCCTTTTTGTGTACCAGGTAGGCCCTCGGCCCTTAGGGGCCGGCTGCCTGCTGGATTTCCACGAATCCGAAGATGCCGCCCAGGGACAAGCTGCCACCTGTGCCAACTCGGGCTGCTTTGAGAGTGCCCATGGAGCTCTGCAAACTGAGACCAGGAACGTGGGCTGGTGAGTTTTGCTTACCGGGGCAGAAGCCTTTTTGTGTACCAGGTAGGCCCACAGCCCTTAGGGGCCGGCTGCCTGCTGGATTTCCGCAAATCCGAAGATGCCGCCCAGGGTCAAGCTGCCACCTGTGCCAACTCGGGCTGCTTTGAGAGTGCCCATGGAGCTCTGCAAACTGAGACCAGGAACGTGGGCTGGTGAGTTTTGCTTACCGGGGCAGAAGCCTTTTTGTGTACCAGGTAGGCCCACAGCCCTTAGGGGCCGGCTGCCTGCTGGATTTCCGTGAATCCGAAGATGCCGCCCAGGGTCAAGCTGCCACCTGTGCCAACTCGGGCTGCTTTGAGAGTGCCCATGGAGCTCTGCAAACTGAGACCAGGAACGTGGGCTGGTGAGTTTTGCTTACCGGGGCAGAAGCCTTTTTGTGTACCAGGTAGGCCCACAGCCCTTAGGGGCCGGCTGCCTGCTGGATTTCCGCGAATCCGAAGATGCCGCCCAGGGTCAAGCTGCCACCTGTGCCAACTCGGGCTGCTTTGAGAGTGCCCATGGAGCTCTGCAAACTGAGACCAGGAACGTGGGCTGGTGAGTTTTGCTTACCGGGGCAGAAGCCTTTTTGTGTACCAGGTAGGCCCTCGGCCCTTAGGGGCCGGCTGCCTGCTGGATTTCCACGAATCCGAAGATGATGCCCAGGGACAAGCTGCCACCTGTGCCAACTCGGGCTGCTTTGAGAGTGCCCATGGAGCTCTGCAAACTGACACCAGGAACATTGGGTGGTAAGTTTTGCTTACCGGGGCAGAAGCCTTTTTGTGTACCAGGTAGGCCCTCGGCCCTTAGGGGCCGGCTGCCTGCTGGATTTTCTGCGAATCCGAAGATGCCGCCCAGGGACAAGCTGCCACCTGTGCCAACTCGGGCTGCTTTGAGAGTGCCCATGCAGCTCTGCAAACTGAGATCAGGAACATTGCGTGGTAAGTTTTGCTTACCGGAGCAGAAGGCGTTTTGTGTACCAGGTAGGCCCTTGGCCCTTAGGGGCCGGATGCCTGCTGGATTTCCTGCGAATCCGAAGATTCTGCCCAGGGAGAAGCTGCCACCTGTGCCAACTCGGGCTGCTTTGAGAGTGCCCATGCAGCTCTGCAAACTGAGACCAGGAACATGGGCTGGTGAGTTTTGCTTACCGGGGCAGAAGCCTTTTTGTGTACCAGGTAGGCCCTCGGCCCTTAGGGGCCGGCTGGCAGCTGGATTTCCGCGAATCCGAAGATGCCGCCCAGGGAGAAGCTGCCACCTGTGCCAACTCGGGCTGCTTTGAGAGTGCCCATGGAGCTCTGCAAACTGAGACCAGGAACGTGGGCTGGTGAGTTTTGCTTACCGGGGCAGAAGCCTTTTTGTGTACCAGGTAGGCCCTCGGCCCTTAGGGGCCGGCTGCCTGCTGGATTTCCGCGAATCCGAAGATGCCGCCCAGGGACAAGCTGCCACCTGTGCCAACTCGGGCTGCTTTGAGAGTGCCCATGGAGCTCTGCAAACTGACACCAGGAACGTGGGCTGGTGAGTTTTGCTTACCGGGGCAGAAGCCTTTTTGTGTACCAGGTAGGCCCTCGGCCCTTAGGGGCCGGCTGCCTGCTGGATTTCCGCGAATCCGAAGATGCCGCCCAGGGACAAGCTGCCACCTGTGCCAACTTGGGCTGCTTTGAGAGTGCCCATGGAGCTCTGCAAACTGACACCAGGAACGTGGGCTGGTGAGTTTTGCTTACCGGGGCAGAAGCCTTTTTGTGTACCAGGTAGGCCCTCGGCCCTTAGGGGCCGGCTGTCTGCTGGATTTCCGCGAATCCGAAGATGCCGCCCAGGGACAAGCTGCCACCTGTGCCAACTCGGGCTGCTTTGAGAGTGCCCATGGAGCTCTGCAAACTGAGACCAGGAACGTGGGCTGGTGAGTTTTGCTTACCGGAGCAGAAGCCTTTTTGTGTACCAGGTAGGCCCTCGGCCCTTAGGGGCCGGCTGCCTGCTGGATTTCCTGCGAATCCGAAGATGCCGCCCAGGGTCAAGCTGCCACCTGTGCCAACTCGGGCTGCTTTGAGAGTGCCCATGGAGCTCTGCAAACTGAGACCAGGAACGTGGGCTGGTGAGTTTTGCTTACCGGGGCAGAAGCCTTTTTGTGTACCAGGTAGGCCCACAGCCCTTAGGGGCCGGCTGCCTGCTGGATTTCCGCGAATCCGAAGATGCCGCCCAGGGTCAAGCTGCCACCTGTGCCAACTCGGGCTGCTTTGAGAGTGCCCATGGAGCTCTGCAAACTGAGACCAGGAACGTGGGCTGGTGAGTTTTGCTTACCGGGGCAGAAGCCTTTTTGTGTACCAGGTAGGCCCTCGGCCCTTAGGGGCCGGCTGCCTGCTGGATTTCCACGAATCCGAAGATGATGCCCAGGGACAAGCTGCCACCTGTGCCAACTCGGGCTGCTTTGAGAGTGCCCATGGAGCTCTGCAAACTGACACCAGGAACATTGGGTGGTAAGTTTTGCTTACCGGGGCAGAAGCCTTTTTGTGTACCAGGTAGGCCCTCGGCCCTTAGGGGCCGGCTGCCTGCTGGATTTTCTGCGAATCCGAAGATGCCGCCCAGGGACAAGCTGCCACCTGTGCCAACTCGGGCTGCTTTGAGAGTGCCCATGCAGCTCTGCAAACTGAGATCAGGAACATTGCGTGGTAAGTTTTGCTTACCGGAGCAGAAGGCTTTTTGTGTACCAGGTAGGCCCTTGGCCCTTAGGGGCCGGATGCCTGCTGGATTTCCTGCGAATCCGAAGATTCTGCCCAGGGAGAAGCTGCCACCTGTGCCAACTCGGGCTGCTTTGAGAGTGCCCATGCAGCTCTGCAAACTGAGACCAGGAACATGGGCTGGTGAGTTTTGCTTACCGGGGCAGAAGCCTTTTTGTGTACCAGGTAGGCCCTCGGCCCTTAGGGGCCGGCTGGCAGCTGGATTTCCGCGAATCCGAAGATGCCGCCCAGGGAGAAGCTGCCACCTGTGCCAACTCGGGCTGCTTTGAGAGTGCCCATGGAGCTCTGCAAACTGAGACCAGGAACGTGGGCTGGTGAGTTTTGCTTACCGGGGCAGAAGCCTTTTTGTGTACCAGGTAGGCCCTCGGCCCTTAGGGGCCGGCTGCCTGCTGGATTTCCGCGAATCCGAAGATGCCGCCCAGGGACAAGCTGCCACCTGTGCCAACTCGGGCTGCTTTGAGAGTGCCCATGGAGCTCTGCAAACTGACACCAGGAACGTGGGCTGGTGAGTTTTGCTTACCGGGGCAGAAGCCTTTTTGTGTACCAGGTAGGCCCTCGGCCCTTAGGGGCCGGCTGCCTGCTGGATTTCCGCGAATCCGAAGATGCCGCCCAGGGACAAGCTGCCACCTGTGCCAACTCGGGCTGCTTTGAGAGTGCCCATGGAGCTCTGCAAACTGAGACCAGGAACGTGGGCTGGTGAGTTTTGCTTACCGGGGCAGAAGCCTTTTTGTGTACCAGGTAGGCCCTCGGCCCTTAGGGGCCGGCTGTCTGCTGGATTTCCGCGAATCCGAAGATGCCGCCCAGGGACAAGCTGCCACCTGTGCCAACTCGGGCTGCTTTGAGAGTGCCCATGGAGCTCTGCAAACTGAGACCAGGAACGTGGGCTGGTGAGTTTTGCTTACCGGAGCAGAAGCCTTTTTGTGTACCAGGTAGGCCCTCGGCCCTTAGGGGCCGGCTGCCTGCTGGATTTCCTGCGAATCCGAAGATGCCGCCCAGGGAGAAGCTGCCACCTGTGCCAACTCGGGCTGCTTTGAGAGTGCCCATGCAGCTCTGCAAACTGAGACCAGGAACGTGGGCTGGTGAGTTTTGCTTACCGGGGCAGAAGCCTTTTTGTGTACCAGGTAGGCCCTCGGCCCTTAGGGGCCGGCTGGCAGCTGGATTTCCGCGAATCCGAAGATGCCGCCCAGGGAGAAGCTGCCACCTGTGCCAACTCGGGCTGCTTTGAGAGTGCCCATGGAGCTCTGCAAACTGAGACCAGGAACGTGGGCTGGTGAGTTTTGCTTACCGGGGCAGAAGCCTTTTTGTGTACCAGGTAGGCCCTCGGCCCTTAGGGGCCGGCTGCCTGCTGGATTTCCGCGAATCCGAAGATGCCGCCCAGGGACAAGCTGCCACCTGTGCCAACTCGGGCTGCTTTGAGAGTGCCCATGGAGCTCTGCAAACTGAGACCAGGAACGTGGGCTGGTGAGTTTTGCTTACCGGGGCAGAAGCCTTTTTGTGTACCAGGTAGGCCCTCGGCCCTTAGGGGCCGGCTGCCTGCTGGATTTCCTTGAATCCGAAGATGCCGCCCAGGGACAAGCTGCCACCTGTGCCAACTCGGGCTGCTTTGAGAGTGCCCATGGAGCTCTGCAAACTGAGACCAGGAACGTGGGCTGGTGAGTTTTGCTTACCGGGGCAGAAGCCTTTTTGTGTACCAGGTAGGCCCTCGGCCCTTAGGGGCCGGCTGCCTGCTGGATTTCCACGAATCCGAAGATGATGCCCAGGGACAAGCTGCCACCTGTGCCAACTCGGGCTGCTTTGAGAGTGCCCATGGAGCTCTGCAAACTGACACCAGGAACATTGGGTGGTAAGTTTTGCTTACCGGGGCAGAAGCCTTTTTGTGTACCAGGTAGGCCCTCGGCCCTTAGGGGCCGGCTGCCTGCTGGATTTTCTGCGAATCCGAAGATGCCGCCCAGGGACAAGCTGCCACCTGTGCCAACTCGGGCTGCTTTGAGAGTGCCCATGCAGCTCTGCAAACTGAGATCAGGAACATTGCGTGGTAAGTTTTGCTTACCGGAGCAGAAGGCTTTTTGTGTACCAGGTAGGCCCTTGGCCCTTAGGGGCCGGATGCCTGCTGGATTTCCTGCGAATCCGAAGATTCTGCCCAGGGAGAAGCTGCCACCTGTGCCAACTCGGGCTGCTTTGAGAGTGCCCATGCAGCTCTGCAAACTGAGACCAGGAACATGGGCTGGTGAGTTTTGCTTACCGGGGCAGAAGCCTTTTTGTGTACCAGGTAGGCCCTCGGCCCTTAGGGGCCGGCTGCCTGCTGGATTTCCGCGAATCCGAAGATGAGGCCCAGGGAGAAGCTGCCACCTGTGCCAACTCGGGCTGCTTTGAGAGTGCCCATGCAGCTCTGCAAACTGAGACCAGGAACATGGGGTGGTAAGTTTTGCTTACCGGGGCAGAAGCCTTTTTGTGTACCAGGTAGGCCCTCGGCCCTTAGGGGCCGGCTGCCTGCTGGATTTCCGCGAATCCGAAGATGCCGCCCAGGGACAAGCTGCCACCTGTGCCAACTCGGGCTGCTTTGAGAGTGCCCATGGAGCTCTGCAAACTGAGACCAGGAACGTGGGGTGGTGAGTTTTGCTTACCGGGGCAGAAGCCTTCTTCAGTACCAGGTAGGCCCTCGGCCCTTAGGGGCCGGCTGCCTGCTGGATTTCCGCGAATCCGAAGATGCCGCCCAGGGACAAGCTGCCACCTGTGCCAACTCGGGCTGCTTTGAGAGTGCCCATGGAGCTCTGCAAAGTGAGACCAGGAACGTGGGCTGGTGAGTTTTGCTTACCGGGGCAGAAGCCTTCTTCAGTCCTTGCAGGCCCTTGGACCTTAGGGGCCGGCTGGCTGCTGGATCTCCGCGAATCGGAAGATGCAGCCCAGGGACAAGCTGCCACCTGTGCCAACTCGGGCTGCTTTGAGAGTGCCCATGGAGCTCTGCAAACTGAGACCAGGAATGTGGGGTGGTAAGTTTTGCTTACCGGGGCAGAAGCCTTTTTGTGTACCAGGTAGGCCCTCGGCCCTTAGGGGCCTGCTGCATTTCCTGCGAATCCGAAGATTCTGCCCAGGGACAAGCTGCCACCTGTGCCAACTCGGGCTGCTTTGAGAGTGCCCATGGAGCTCTGCAAACTGAGACCAGGAACGTGGGCTGGTGAGTTTTGCTTACCGGGGCAGAAGCCTTTTTGTGTACCAGGTAGGCCCTCGGCCCTTAGGGGCCGGCTGCCTGCTGGATCTACACGAATCTGAAGATGCAGCCCAGGGACAAGCTGCCACCTGTGCCAACTCGGGCTGCTTTGAGAGTGCCCATGGAGCTCTGCAAACTGAGACCAGGAACGTGGGGTGGTGAGTTTTGCTTACCGGGGCAGAAGCGTTCTTCAGTCCCACGTAGGCCCTCGGCCCTTAGGGGCCGGCTGGCTGCTGGATCTCCGCGAATCTGAAGATGCAGCCCAGGGACAAGCTGCCACCTGTGCCAACTCGGGCTGCTTTGAGAGTGCCCATGGAGCTCTGCAAACTGACACCAGGAACATGGGGTGGTGAGTTTTGCTTACCGGGGCAGAAGCCTTCTTCAGTACCAGGTAGGCCCTCGGCCCTTAGGGGCCGGCTGGCAGCTGGATTTCCGCGAATCCGAAGATGCCGCCCAGGGACAAGCTGCCACCTGTGCCAACTCGGGCTGCTTTGAGAGTGCCCATGCAGCTCTGCAAACTGAGACCAGGAACATGGGGTGGTGAGTTTTGCTTACCGGGGCAGAAGCCTTTTTGTGTACCAGGTAGGCCCTCGGCCCTTAGGGGCCGGCTGGCAGCTGGATTTCCTGCGAATCCGAAGATTCCGCCCAGGGACAAGCTGCCACCTGTGCCAACTCGGGCTGCTTTGAGAGTGCCCATGCAGCTCTGCAAACGGAGACCAGGAACATTGGGTGGTAAGTTTTGCTTACCGGAGCAGAAGCCTTTTTGTGTACCAGGTAGGCCCTTGGCCCTTAGGGGCCGGATGCCTGCTGGATTTCCTGCGAATCCGAAGATTCCGCCCAGGGAGAAGCTGCCACCTGTGCCAACTCGGGCTGCTTTGAGAGTGCCCATGGAGCTCTGCAAACTGAGACCAGGAACGTAGGCTGGTGAGTTTTGCTTACCGGGGCAGAAGCCTTCTTCAGTACCAGGTAGGCCCTTGGCCCTTAGGGGCCTGCTGGATTTCCTGCGAATCCGAAGATTCTGCCCAGGGACAAGCTGCCACCTGTGCCAACTCGGGCTGCTTTGAGAGTGCCCATGGAGCTCTGCAAACTGAGACCAGGAACGTGGGCTGGTGAGTTTTGCTTACCGGGGCAGAAGCCTTTTTGTGTACCAGGTAGGCCCTCGGCCCTTAGGGGCCGGCTGCCTGCTGGATCTACACGAATCTGAAGATGCAGCCCAGGGACAAGCTGCCACCTGTGCCAACTCGGGCTGCTTTGAGAGTGCCCATGGAGCTCTGCAAACTGAGACCAGGAACGTGGGCTGGTGAGTTTTGCTTACCGGGGCAGAAGCCTTCTTCAGTCCCACGTAGGCCCTCGGCCCTTAGGGGCCGGCTGCCTGCTGGATCTCCGCGAATCCGAAGATGCAGCCCAGGGACAAGCTGCCACCTGTGCCAACTCGGGCTGCTTTGAGAGTGCCCATGCAGCTCTGCAAACTGAGACCAGGAACATGGGGTGGTGAGTTTTGCTTACCGGGGCAGAAGCCTTTTTGTGTACCAGGTAGGCCCTCGGCCCTTAGGGGCCGGCTGCCTGCTGGATTTCCGCGAATCCGAAGATGCCGCCCAGGGACAAGCTGCCACCTGTGCCAACTCGGGCTGCTTTGAGAGTGCCCATGCAGCTCTGCAAACTGAGACCAGGAACATGGGGTGGTAAGTTTTGCTTACCGGGGCAGAAGCCTTTTGGTGTACCAGGTAGGCCCTCGGCCCTTAGGGGCCGGCTGCCTGCTGGATTTCCTGCGAATCCGAAGATTCCGCCCAGGGACAAGCTGCCACCTGTGCCAACTCGGGCTGCTTTGAGAGTGCCCATGGAGCTCTGCAAACTGAGACCAGGAACGTGGGCTGGTGAGTTTTGCTTACCGGGGCAGAAGCCTTCTTCAGTACCAGGTAGGCCCTCGGCCCTTAGGAGCCTGCTGCCTGCTGGATTTCCGCGAATCCGAAGATGCCGCCCAGGGACAAGCTGCCACCTGTGCCAACTCGGGCTGCTTTGAGAGTGCCCATGGAGCTCTGCAAACTGACACCAGGAACGTGGGCTGGTGAGTTTTGCTTACCGGGGCAGAAGCCTTCTTCAGTCCTTGCAGTCCCTCGGCCCTTAGGGGCCGGCTGCCTGCTGGAGGGGCCGGCTGCCTGCTGGATTTCCGCGAATCCGAAGATGCCGCCCAGGGACAAGCTGCCACCTGTGCCAACTCGGGCTGCTTTGAGAGTGCCCATGGAGCTCTGCAAACTGAGACCTGGAACATGGGGTGGTAAGTTTTGCTTACCGGGGCAGAAGCCTTTTTGTGTACCAGGTAGGCCCTCGGCCCTTAGGGGCCGGCTGCCTGCTGGATTTCCGCGAATCCGAAGATTCCGCCCAGGGACAAGCTGCCACCTGTGCCAACTCGGGCTGCTTTGAGAGTGCCCATGGAGCTCTGCAAACTGACACCAGGAACATGGGGTGGTGAGTTTTGCTTACCGGGGCAGAAGCCTTCTTCAGTACCAGGTAGGCCCTCGGCCCTTAGGGGCCGGCTGCCTGCTGGATTTCCGCGAATCCGAAGATGCAGCCCAGGGACAAGCTGCCACCTGTGCCAACTCGGGCTGCTTTGAGAGTGCCCATGCAGCTCTGCAAACTGAGACCAGGAACGTGGGCTGGTGAGTTTTGCTTACTGGGGCAGAAGCCTTTTTGTGTACCAGGTAGGCCCTCGGCCCTTAGGGGCTGGCTGCCTGCTGGATTTCCTGCGAATCCGAAGATTCCGCCCAGGGACAAGCTGCCACCTGTGCCAACTCGGGCTGCTTTGAGAGTGCCCATGGAGCTCTGCAAACTGAGACCAGGAACGTGGGCTGGTGAGTTTTGCTTACCGGGGCAGAAGCCTTCTTCAGTCCCACGTAGGCCCTCGGCCCTTAGGGGCCGGCTGCCTGCTGGATCTCCGCGAATCTGAAGATGCCGCCCAGGGACAAGCTGCCACCTGTGCCAACTCGGGCTGCTTTGAGAGTGCCCATGGAGCTCTGCAAACTGACACCAGGAACTTGGGCTGGTGAGTTTTGCTTACCGGGGCAGAAGCCTTCTTCAGTACCAGGTAGGCCCTCGGCCCTTAGGGGCCGGCTGGCAGCTGGATTTCCGCGAATCCGAAGATGCCGCCCAGGGACAAGCTGCCACCTGTGCCAACTCGGGCTGCTTTGAGAGTGCCCATGGAGCTCTGCAAACTGAGACCAGGAACATGGGCTGGTGAGTTTTCTTTCCCTGGGGAGATGCCTGCATATTACCTTTGGGCCCTTGGCCCTTAGGGGCCGGCTGCCTGCTGGTTTTTCTCAAATGTCAGGGTGCCGCCCTGTTTGAGTTACCTAGGAGCGGCAAATGCCTTCAGCAATGTTCTCAATGGCTGCAGTTTACGTCTTGGAGTCATGGGGTGCTTTCCCCTAACCCTTACCTCCTCATCTCAGCCCCTTATTACCGTGTCCCCTTCCCAGCCCCTAACCTCTACTCTGTTTTTCCGCCCACCCTTGCTCCATCCATCCCTCCGCCCCTCACCCTGCCCCACCACGCTCCCTGCTCCATCCATTACTGCACCCACCGCCCATGCCTGAATCCCCTCCAGCAGCATGTGGGAGCCTGAGCCCTGGGAGGACAGTGCAGCTCTCGCAGCAGGACAACACCCAAATAAGACAGGCAGGGATAACGTTTGTGGGCTGCAGGGTGTCACCAGGTGCTGCGGGCTGAGAGGAAGGGCATGGAGGGTGACACGGAGCATGGGGGCAGCTGAGAGGCAAACGGGAGCATTATGAGCAACTAAAGGGCTCCAGGGTGTCTCTCATCTCAGACATGCTGAGAGACTACTCTAGGGAACTTGAGGGTGACAAGAAGAGGCTGAGGGGGAGCAGGTGCCTTGAGGGGCAAAATGGGGGGTACCCGAGGATGACAGGTGAACCAACTCTCACACCACCCCTAACCAGGTGGAGAGTGCATGGTGGAGTTTAGGGGGCCAAGGAACAGTGTCAGAGTGCTGGGGGTGACTCACAGACATTGCGGGCTGAGGGGCGCAGAGGGAGGAGGCTTGAAAGTGGAGAGCTGACACTGAAGGTTAGGGCTACAAAGGACAGGACACAAGGTACCAGATGGGGTTAGGATACAGGTGCAGCAGCCCTCACCCCAGCCCTAAGCTCACCCTAAACAGCACCCCTAAGAAAACACCAGTTTTCCCCAACAGCAGCGCAAGGCAGCAACCCTAATGTTGGGACAACATTTTCTGGGATTTTTTTTGGGTATTGTTGGGGCTTTTTCAAAACTGTTTTAGGATTCTTTAGCATATTTTGAAGATCATGGTCAGGTTCAGAGGAAACACCCTCTGAAAAGGCAAAGTTTTAGGACTGCCATGGAATGCTTCAGAAAGGGACCTGTGGTGGCACAGTGGGCTGGGTCCCATGCAGCCGGTCCAAAGGCTGTAAGTTTTAGACCCAGCTAAGTTGTTGTGGTTAGGGTTAGATGCTCTCAACTTTGGTCTGGGAGAAATTCTGCACAGAAAAACTCACCTGTAAGACTCTGCCCAAGATTGCTTTCTCATCTGCCTCACGATCGTCGTGAAAGAAGACTGAGACCACAGAAAGAGAGAGGATCCTACATCCTGGTTTGGTGTGGGTTCGCCAAGTTCCCGGGACTGGAACTTGAGTTATTGTACCTCACGCTACACTGCTCCCAGTGAAAAGGACAAGGAGCATCTTGACCTTCCTTCACCTGAACAATGGCCTGGAGTTTTCCACCCCCAAGCCTGGCTGGACTCTCTTCTGGAATTACCCTTTGGTGGTCTCCACAGAAGACCCTTCATCTACTCTACAACCACCATGGCAGATGGACTGAGATGGGAGAAACCACTCCCTCTAAGACTGAGACATGAAACCCCTATGTGGACAAGACTCTTTTTCTCCTCAAGGACTGGAACCTGTAATCTGGGGGGAGGAGGGCAGTGTGAGTGTGGAGAACAGCTAATCGAACTGATCATGTTTGCCTGCAGGCAGTGAACCAGGAAAATAATAGCTCTCCCCACTGTTGAGATCATAAGACTATTGTATTCTTTCCCCCCTCCTTCCCAACTTTCAATATAAAAGGCCCCTCAAGTCAGCTAGCCTTTCGAGATCTCCCCAACGTAAAGGCGACTCCTCGGCTGGACCTCGAAGAATTGCATCGCCTCTATGTTGGTAGATATACCTACTCTGTCTTTCCTTCCTTTCCTATAGGGTTCTTCTTTCTCTCTCTCTCTCTCTCCCCAATTCCCTCCAATGCATTTTGCCGTGATTGTTCAATAAAGTACATGGATTTTGTTACTGCAAACCCCCTTGCCGTGTCGGTGTTTTGTACCCTGAGATCAGATAACGAACCATCACAATCTAGTCCGTAAGGGCGGATCGTGACATCACCCCCCAAGTTTCCCGATGCCAGTTTGCAGCAGGTGATTGGCACTGCCAAGGCAGCCCGAGTTCTCGGCAGGGGCAGCTTTGCTCCTGGAGAAATCCTGCACCGGTCCTCTTCCCTGTGAAACCAAACTCACCCCTCCTGTGTGTCGACGTCTGTTCACAGGAGACACGTGGCACTCCAAGGGCAGCGAGAGTTCTTGGCGTTGGCAGCTACGGTCTGTGAGAAATTGTTCTCTGTCTGCAATTTTGGAGGCAGAATCCCAGTTTTGGCCCTGGGCACACAGAGGGGAAAGACTGTTAATGTCCTTGGAAAGGAAAGTCTAGCACCCCATTGTTTAAGGGGCAGACGAAGAGCTGTGTAGGGGAGGGAACTTCCCCACAGGACCTTTCTTCACCTCACCCCCCCAGTCCAAGGTCTAGCAGCACCCGGTGTGACCAGCTGCTTTCAGAGGGTTACCCGGTGTCCTAGTTTAGGGCAAATTTGGGAGAAAACCTGCAAAAGGAGGCCCCTCCAGAAAGCAAACCCACACAGCCCCTCCCTCCAACCGGTTCGGGAAGGATTCCTCGGAGAGAAGTGGAAAGAACCTGTTTATTTAACAGGCACAGCACCCCCAGCACACAGAATGAACAATACCAGATGATAACACTCCTTCACCACTCTGAAAAGGATGACAAATTCAGAAAGTCTCTTTTGGGGGGTGGTTGCTCTGTTGTCAGTCCCTCCGGCGCTGGAGATGGCTGCTGCAAGCCACGAGGTGCAAGCTCTCGGTGTTTCCAGGTCCCAGTCCAGAGCAGGTTCGAGTAGCTCCAAAAAGGGAAGGGGAAAAAAAAGGAAAAAAAAAAATAAGAAAAAAATACAGTCCAGAGGAAAAAAAAAATTTGGACTGCTTAGCTAAACTAACTAATGAGCAGAAGCAAAAGCAAAAGTAAGAGCGAAGCAGGAGCAAGCAGAAGCCAGAGCAAGAGCAAAGCAAAAAGCCCAGCAAAAAGCAAAAGCCACACTAGGTACTCCCCGTCTCTGTGTCCCGCCAGCCGTGGGGGAGCGGGCTGATAACAAAACCCAAAACAAAACATTCACTCTTCAGAGCCAGTCTTGAAGGCACAGAACATAATATCCAGCATAAACAGAACACACAAATGGGGATACAAGCATCATAACGTCACCCTAGGACACCCAGGCACACCCGCACAGGGAGCTGCTAGTCCAGAGGGGCTAACGGGGGTATCCCAAGCATCCCTCCAGACGCTTGGGATGCGGTTGAACGATCGAGCTACGGTCGGAGCATCCAGCAGGGACTAGGGAGCAGCCGGACCCACTCGGGCACGGAGCATCGCTTCGAGAAAATGCCAAGGGAAGAACCCTCTCGCCAAGGGGCAGCACCTGAGGGGGCCAGGCAGCATGTGGGGCTCCAGGGGAGAGCTTTCAACTTTCCCCTTTTACTGTGTCAGTCCCTCCCCAGAGCCTCCAGACCCTCCACAGCACTCCCAGAAAAGAGAGGGGTTATTAGAAGAAAAAGGGTTTAAATAGAGGGAAAAAGCTTCCCTTTCCCTTATTTTTTATGTTCGAATTGTGAGGGAATCTGCTTCCCCTGCAATTTTAATGGTCTCAGTTAGAAGAATCCTGCCTTTTCTATGCTGTTAGGGGTGCTAATTGACAGGGAGTCCCCATTTTCCATTATTTTCCAGTTTAAATAGAAGGGGAAAACCTTAACAATGTTTTTTATGGGTTTAAATTAAGGGTAACCGCCCTCTTTTTTGTTGTCCTAAGGCTTAAACTGAGGGGGATGCCCAGCTATCTCGCCTTCTTAAGGGTTTGGATTGAGGGAAAAATTCCTATTTCTTTCATCACTGGAGAGATTTACAGTAAGAAAGCCCCCTCTTTTCCCAATATGTTAGGGGATTAAATTAAAGGGCGGAAGGCATTTATTTGCCATTGTATCAGTTTCAGTGGAGGTAACTGCCCCCTTTTCTCATTTTAAGGGGTTCACTTGAAGGAAGCTCTGCCTTTTTCAGCATTTTAAGGGTTTAAATGTGCATTTCAGGGCACTTCTTTCTGTGCCCTAGGACCAGATATCTCAGAGAAGGGTGAGCTTGGCACGTACCTAACCCTTACACTGCCCTGGAGGCTATTATTTTTCTTATTTTTGTTTATAATATAGATAGCCCTAATTAGAGGTCCCAAGGAGACTTAGACTATTCATATCTTTAGTATTCTTCTCTACCCTACTTAGTCACACGTGAATTACTACTTAGTGGTCACTAAAGAATAACTATGTAGTTAACAGCCAACTACCCAATTTGTCTGGCTGTGCTACCCAAACTCAAAGTTTTATTTCTTACCAGTTTTCCACCCTCTTGCTCCAATTAGTTGTAGCCAAAAAGAAAGCATTGTCATTCCTCTGAAGAGTTTTCCTATATGAAGCCCCTTATTCCCCTCAAATTCAAGGTAGAGGAGCCAAACAGCTGCAGCTGCTCTGAGGGCTTTTATACCAGGTGGGATTTGGCCCCTCCCTTTTCCTGGGTGCCATGGGAACGAGAGGCGGGCACCATCAGGGGTATATTAACCCCAGCTTTTGCAGAAGGGCTTCATTCCCTCCCTGGGATCTGCTGGGATAAGAGCTCTCCTCTCATTTCAGTGAAGAGGCTCTTTCAGCTTATCTTAGCTTGTTTCCAGCAGGTGCCTTTGGGCATCTAAAGTCATAGAGGCTTTGAAGATGCTGTGAAGAATTCAGCATTGAACACAGGGAGTATTTAAGCTCATGATTTTGGGTTGTGTGTTTAGGGGTGGAAAAGTGCTTTTGTAGCTTCTAGTTTTGTTCTTGGTTGTTTTTAGGTTAGAGGAGGAGTGCAACTTACAGAAATTCCTGATTGTGTCAGGTACAACACTTTCTTTGGCAGATTCATCACATCACAAAAGGGATCCGCCCAGTGTCAAAGATGATGCTTGAGATTGAGGCTACAATTAAGTTGAGGATTGTGACTAGGAGCAGGAGGGTGAGGAGGTATCCTTTCAAGAGTTATTGTGGGGGGTTTTGAAGGCAGCAAGGTGAGAAATGGTGTCTATTTGAGGGCCTCCCAAGGCTTTTCACAAGCGTAGTGGAGGCATTCACATGTCTTACAGCACAAAAGCTCATCCACTGCTGTCACAGAAATGCCATGTAACTTTGCCTTTCTCTAACCCAGGTGCCACAACCTTGGACTCAGAATGAAGCTGGAGACCTGAGGACCCAGGCACACTCAGGAGAGGGTAAGTAGCTGATTTTCTGGGATTTGGCCCACATAACACTGAACTCATACATTGTTTTTGGTTTTCTTTATTGTAGCTGACTGAGAGGCTGACAGGGATCACAGGGCCCTTTGAGGCAGACTCATTTCAGCTCCAATGTGGATTCATATCACCAGTCATCCAAAAGATAAGTTGGGGGCCGTGGCCTGGAGATGGGATGATAGGAGAGTAGTGGCTTGGAAATTCCTGGGAAACACTTAAAAATTAGCAGAGGGTGAAGAGATGCCCTCTAAGGGGCCCCTTGGGACAGCTAAAGGGAGAGGCTCTGCTTTTGATTGCAGCTGTAGGGTATGCAGTGCAGAACAGTTCCGGTCTGTGTCGTGTTGTTCGGTGTCCCGTGTTACCTAGTGTGTCTTTGGGGTCCCTTGGATCAAATATCTCTGCCTTTTCTCCTTGAGGCCCTTAGCAAAACCATCAGCTGTCATGTCTAGGTTCTCGAATGCTGGCGCTTCTCAGCAGGATGGCAACATCGTTTGTTCTTTTACCGGCGGGCTCAGCCGCATCTTCAGGCGTCTTTTGAGGTCTTGTTCCCGGCTGTATCAGCATCCATCCTTTCCAGCTGTGAGCTGTAAGGTCCTGGGGCACGAAAGATTGTATGATATGGAGAACATTCTAAACATATCATTGTCTCACAGCCGCCTTGATCATCGTGACCAACAGGTCTTATAACAGGTCACTCTGTTCTAGTCTTCTGCTCCTTAGAGGAGCTGCCTCCATCCACTGTCCCCTGAGCATCAGTCATCTCTTTGGCATCCTCGTGGTCCTTGCCACTACTTATTCTTGCCAGGAACTCTTTTCTCATCATTGTGTCACACTTTGTAGTATAAAGTGATGTTTGTGTTTAGAGACCCCATTGTTTGTCACGTCCCGTCCTGTGTCACGGGTGTGTGCACATATTTGTGCCGGAGCTGCTCTGCCCTGCTGCGTAGCCTGGTGCGATAGGACCAGTCCCAGGGACTTGAACTTCGTAGTGTGGCTGTAGTTGGACTCTAGGTGGTATTCCTAGATTGACACAAGATGTTTGGAGCTGTGAAGGTATCCTGCAGCCCTTTGACTTTTGTTCTAACTTGCTTTCAGATCCAGAAGGATAGAATCCATGGCAGAGCGCCCCATTCCGGGTGCACGGGTTCGGCCGAGCAGGTCAGTCACGGTTTGTGTTTGCAGGGGAAGTGTAAATGGTGACTCTGTTACAGCACTATTCTTTGTCTTTATTTTTAGGAAGTAAAGCCAGATATCAGCAGTCAAGTTGAAGAGGGCAAGGTGAGCAGTGTCCAGTGGACAGAAGCAGTTGTTATTGCTGAGGTCTCAATTTCTGTTGCAACTCTAAGCGTCCATTCTCGTTTGTGTGCTTTAGGCAGTCCACTCGGAGTATGCCAGGCCCCCGTCACCAGCCACCTGATGGACCTGGTTTGCTGCTTTCGTGAGCCCTGTGGATGTCCGACAGGACTCGGTGATGAAGCCTTTGCTTTTTCTGTTTAAAGGTGGCACCCGGGTAGCCTTTGGCAATGGCGGAGGAGTTGCAGGGAGTCAGGGAAGCGGGGAGGAGGAGCGAGGGTCCACTCAGGTTTCAGCAATGCCACATCACCTCATCCGCTCTTAACCCAGGCGGACCCTGCGACGACAGCGTGGCCTCCGAGCACGGCGCAATCGTGCTGCCCGAGGACTCGGGCATTCTTAGGAGAGCGGTGAGTAGCAGAATTGTTGGGTTTGGCCGACGTGCCGCCAAGATCACACAGTGATGCTCTGTTTTCTTGACTGTAGGAGACTGCGAGACAACAGCCCAGTGACAGCAGGAACTTCCCAGATGGCGAGGCGGCCTTCCTTTGCACCTGACATGGACCGGGTTCCCCAGATGTCAGAGATAAGTGGAGGGCTGTGACCCAGAGAGGGGATGAAAGTGGGGTGCTGGGTCGGGACTCACCAGGAGGAGTTTTTGAGTCTGCTTTGGAGACGGGGATGTGCAGGAAGTGTCCTTTAGGCCACTGAAAGGCAAAGTTTCACTTGTGATCACAGTGCTGAGGTGCGCAGGGCACAGCAGTCCTGGTGTGTCTCGTGTCACTTGTCTGTTGTGCATTCTGTGTGTTTGGGTGTCTCAGGTCTTTTTCCTTAGCCCTTTGAGGGGCCTATCAGAAACCCACGCATCATTCTTAGCATCTGTGATCTCTGCGTTCCTTGGCCTGGCACCGATGCCATAGAACTTTTGACTCGGGAGCTCAGACAGGCATCAGAATCGCATCTCTCTTTAGAAGCATCCGGTCAGATGTCTTTTCAGGTCTTGTTCTGAGCTGTATGGACAGCTGCGCCCCGCAAGGATCCATTGTGGCAGATGAGGACTCGTAAGAATGTGAGGACTGGTAGAGGATTCTGACCGTAGGATTCACAGGCATCCATCTTTGCAGTTCTTGGAATATATCATTCAGTTAGCACCTTCTTCCTCCAGGGTTCTCTGAGCTTCATCAGCTCGCCATCGCTCTCTCCTCGGTCATCTCATATTGCATTCTTTTGGTCCTTGCAGTCATTCTTCTTGCCAAGAGATTTCTGTCCCTGTTGTGTCCCCCATTGTTTGTCACGTCCTGTCCTGTGTCACGGGTGTGTGCACATATCTGTGCCGGAGCTGCTCTGCCCCGCTGTGTAGCCTGGTGCGATAGGACCAGTCTCGGGGACTTGAGATTTGTAGCGTGGGCTGTAGTTGGACTCTAGGTGGTATTCCTAGATTGACACAAGATGTTTGGAGCTGTGAAGGTATCCTGCAGCCCTTTGACGTATATCCTAACTTTCTTTCAGGTGCTGATGCATTATATCCTTGTCAGAGCGCCCCATCCCGGGCTTGTGGGTTCCCATGAGCAGGTCAGTCACTGTTTGTATCTGCAGAGGAAGCATAAATGGTGACTATGTTACAGCACTGTTCTTTGTCTTTATTTTTAGGCAGTCAAGCCAGAGAGCAGCAGTCAAGGCTGAGTGGGCAAGGTGAGCATTGAGTAGTGTACAGAAGTAGTTGTTATTGCTCAAGTCTCACTTTCTGTTGCAACTCCAAGCCTCCATTCTCGTTTGTTTGCTTTAGGTAATTGACTCGGCAGATGTCCAGCCCCTGTCACCAGCCAGCACATGCACCGGGTTTCCTGCACATGTGGGGCCTTGTGGAAGTATTACAGGACTCTGCGATGAAGCCTTTAAATTTTCTATTTCACTGTCCTATCTGGGTAGCCATCAGGACAGGCCAAGGAGTTGTGGTGAGTCGGGGAGGTAGGGAGCAGGAGCGAGGGTCCGTTCAGGTTTCAGCAATGCCAAATCAAGTTGTCTCTGCTTAATGTAGGCAGACTCTGCGACAATGGCGTCAGCCTCCGAGCACGGCCAAAGCGTGCGGCCCGAGGTCCTGGGCATTCTTAAGAATGTGGTGAGTAGCAGACTTGTTTGGTTTTGGCCGATGTGCTTCTAAGCTTGTGCACTGATGTTTGGTTTTCTTTCTCTTGGCAGAGTAAGATACGATAGCCCGGTGCCAGCAGGGACCGCTCAGATGGCGAGGCTGCTTTCTTTTGCACCTGACACAGATTAGCATGCCCACCTGTCTGAGAGATGAGTAGAGGGCTGTGACCTGCAGAGGGGATGAAAATGGGGTGCTGGGCTGGGACTCACCGGGAGGGATTTTTGAGTCTGCTTTGGAGACGGATGTGGAAGAAGCGGCCCCTTAGGCCACTGAATGGGAAAGTGTCACTTTTGATCACAGTGCTGAGGTGCGCAGGGCAGAGCAGTCCCGGTGTGTCTCGTGTCACTTGTCCGTCGTGCATTATGTGTTGTTTGGGTATCCCATGTCACAGGTCTTTTTCCTTAGCCCTTTGAGGGGCCTGTCAGAAACCCATGCATCATTCTTAGCATCTGTGATCTCTGCGTTCCTTGGCCTGGCACCGATGCCATAGAACTTTTGACTCGGGAGCTCAGACAGGCATCAGAATCGCATCTCTCTTTAGAAGCATCCGGTCAGATGTCTTTTCAGGTCTTGTTCTGAGCCGTATGGACAGCTGCGCCCCGCAAGGATCCATTGCGGCAGATTAGGAGTTGTAAGAATGTGAGGACTGGTAGAGGATTCTGACCGCAAGATTCTCGGACATTCATCGTTGCAGTTTCTTGGAATACATCATTCAGTTAGCATCTTCTTCCTCCAGGGTTCTCTGAGCCTCATCAGCTCACCATCACTCTCGACTTGGTCATCTCATTTTGCATTCTTTTGGTCCTTGCAGTCATTCTTCTTGCCAAGAGATTTCTGTCCCTGTTATGTCCCCATTGTTTGTCACGTCCCGTCCTGTGTCACAGATGGGTGCACATATTTGTGCCGGACCTGCTCTGCCCCGCTGCGTAGCCTGGTGCGATAGGACCAGTCCCGGGGACTTGAAATTTGTAAGGTGGGGTGTAGTCAGGCTCTAGATGGTATTCCTAGATTGACACAGGATGTTTGGAGCTGTGAAGTTCTCCTGCAGCCCTTTGACTTGTCTTAACTTTCTTTCAGATGCAGCAGGATAAAATCCATGGCAGAGCATCCCATCCTGGATTAGGGGGTTCCCCTGAGCAGGTCAGTCATGGTTTGTGTCTGCAGTTGAAGTGTAAATGGTGACTCTGTTACAGCACTGTTCTTTGTTTTTATTTTTAGGAAGTAAAGCCAGATATCAGCAGTCAGGTTGAAGAGGACAAGGTGAGCAGTGTCCAGTGGAATGAAGCCTTTGTTAGTGCTCAGGTCTCTCTTTCTGTTGCAGCTCTAAGCCTCCATTCTCGTTTGTGTCCTTTAGGCAATTGACTCTGAGTATGCAAAGCTCCCATCACGCACCGGCCAATGGACCGGGTTTGCTGCTCTTGTGAGCCTTCTGGGAGTCTTACAGGACTCTGTGATGAAGCCTTTGCCTTTTTTACTTAAAGGTGTCATCTGGATCGCCTTTGGCAACAGCCATGGAGTTGCGGTGAGTCGGGGAAGCAGGGAGGAGAAGGGAGGGTCTGCTCAGATTTCAGCAATGCCATATCACCTCGTCTCCTCTTAACCCAGGCATACCCTGCAACGACGGTGTGGCCTCCGAGCGCAGCAAAAGCATGTGGCCTGAGGAGCTGGGCATTCTCTGGAGAACGGTGAGCAGCAGAATTGTTAGGTTTTGGCCGACGTGCTGCCCAGATCATGCATTGATGCTCTGTTTTCTTTAATGTAGCCGTCTAAGAGACAACGGCCCAGTGACAGCAGGAACTTCCCAGCTAGGGAGGCTGCCTTCCTTCACACCAGACATGGATTGGCATCCCCAGATGTCTGAGATAAGTAGAGGGCTGTGACCCAGAGAGGGGATGAAAGTGGGGTGCTGGTTCGGGACTCACCGGGAGGAGTTTTTGAGTCCGCTTTGGAGACGGGGATGTGGAAGAAGCGGCCCCTTAGGCCACTGAATGGGAAAGTGTCACTTTTGATCACAGTGCTGAGGTGCGCAGGGCAGAGCAGTCCCGGTGTGTCTCGTGTCACTTGTCTGTTGTGCATTCTGTGTGTTTGGGTATCTCATGCCTTTTTCCTTAGCCCTTTGAGGGGCCTATCAGAAACCCACGCATCATTCTTAGCATCTGTGATCTCTGCGTTCCTTGGCCTGGCACCGATGCCATAGAACTTTTGACTCGGGAGCTCAGACAGGCATCAGAATCGCATCTCTCTTTAGAAGCATCCGGTCAGATGTCTTTTCAGGTCTTGTTCTGAGCTGTATGGACAGCTGCGCCCCGCAAGGATCCATTGTGGCAGATGAGGACTCGTAAGAATGTGAGGACTGGTAGAGGATTCTGACCGTAGGATTCACAGGCATCCATCTTTGCAGTTCTTGGAATATATCATTCAGTTAGCACCTTCTTCCTCCAGGGTTCTCTGAGCTTCATCAGCTCGCCATCGCTCTCTCCTCGGTCATCTCATATTGCATTCTTTTGGTCCTTGCAGTCATTCTTCTTGCCAAGAGATTTCTGTCCCTGTTGTGTCCCCGATTGTTTGTCACGTCCCGTCCTGTGTCACGGGTGTCTGCACATATCTGTGCCGGAGCCGCTCTGCCCCGCTGCGTAGCCTGGTGCGATAGGACCAGTCCCGGGGACTTGAGATTTGTAGCGTGGGCTGTAGTTGGACTCTAGGTGGTATTCCTAGATTGACACAAGCTGTTTGGAGCTGTAAAGTTATCTTGCAGCCCTTTGACTTTTGCCTTAACTTTCCTTCAGGTGCAGAAGGATTCCCCTGAGCAGGTCAGTCATCGTTTGTGTCTGCTGGGGAAGTGTAAATGGTGTCTCTGCAGCACTGTTCATTGCCTTTTTTTTTGTTTCTTTTTTTAGGAAGTTATGCCAGAGAGCAGCAGTCAAGTTGAGGAGGGCAAGGTGAGCAGTGATCAAAAGATGCCAGCATTTGTTATTGCTGAGGCCTCAATTTCTGGTGCAACTCTAAGCATCCACTGTTTTTTTGTTAGGTGGTCCACTTGCAACTTCTCCCGGCCAAGGATGCCCAAT
>NW_024037689.1:158178-204972 GCF_015832195.1 Motacilla alba alba
GTGGAAAACTCCAGGCCATTGTTCAGGTGAAGGAAGGTCAAGATGCTCCTTGTCCTTTTCACTGGGAGCAGTGTAGCGTGAGGTACAATAACTCAAGTTCCAGTCCCGGGAACTTGGCGAACCCACACCAAACCAGGATGTAGGATCCTCTCTCTTTCTGTGGTCTCAGTCTTCTTTCACGACGATCGTGAGGCAGATGAGAAAGCAATCTTGGGCAGAGTCTTACAGGTGAGTTTTTCTGTGCAGAATTTCTCCCAGACCAAAGTTGAGAGCATCTAACCCTAACCACAACAACTTAGCTGGGTCTAAAACTTACAGCCTTTGGACCGGCTGCATGGGACCCAGCCCACTGTGCCACCACAGGTCCCTTTCTGAAGCATTCCATGGCAGTCCTAAAACTTTGCCTTTTCAGAGGGTGTTTCCTCTGAACCTGACCATGATCTTCAAAATATGCTAAAGAATCCTAAAACAGTTTTGAAAAAGCCCCAACAATACCCAAAAAAAATCCCAGAAAATGTTGTCCCAACATTAGGGTTGCTGCCTTGCGCTGCTGTTGGGGAAAACTGGTGTTTTCTTAGGGGTGCTGTTTAGGGTGAGCTTAGGGCTGGGGTGAGGGCTGCTGCACCTGTATCCTAACCCCATCTGGTACCTTGTGTCCTGTCCTTTGTAGCCCTAACCTTCAGTGTCAGCTCTCCACTTTCAAGCCTCCTCCCTCTGCGCCCCTCAGCCCGCAATGTCTGTGAGTCACCCCCAGCACTCTGACACTGTTCCTTGGCCCCCTAAACTCCACCGTGCACTCTCCACCTGGTTAGGGGTGGTGTGAGAGTTGGTTCACCTGTCATCCTCGGGTACCCCCCATTTTGCCCCTCAAGGCACCTGCTCCCCCTCAGCCTCTTCTTGTCACCCTCAAGTTCCCTAGAGTAGTCTCTCAGCATGTCTGAGATGAGAGACACCCTGGAGCCCTTTAGTTGCTCATAATGCTCCCGTTTGCCTCTCAGCTGCCCCCATGCTCCGTGTCACCCTCCATGCCCTTCCTCTCAGCCCGCAGCACCTGGTGACACCCTGCAGCCCACAAACGTTATCCCTGCCTGTCTTATTTGGGTGTTGTCCTGCTGCGAGAGCTGCACTGTCCTCCCAGGGCTCAGGCTCCCACATGCTGCTGGAGGGGATTCAGGCATGGGCGGTGGGTGCAGTAATGGATGGAGCAGGGAGCGTGGTGGGGCAGGGTGGGGGGCGGAGGGATGGATGGAGCAAGGGTGGGCGGAAAAACAGAGTAGAGGTTAGGGGCTGGGAAGGGGACACGGTAATAAGGGGCTGAGATGAGGAGGTAAGGGTTAGGGGAAAGCACCCCATGACTCCAAGACGTAAACTGCAGCCATTGAGAACATTGCTGAAGGCATTTGCCGCTCCTAGGTAACTCAAACAGGGCGGCACCCTGACATTTGCGAAAAACCAGCAGGCAGCCGGCCCCTAAGGGCCAAGGGCCCAAAGGTAATATGCAGGCTTCTCCCCAGGGAAAGAAAACTCACCAGCCCATGTTCCTGGTCTCAGTTTGCACAGCTCCATGGGCACTCTCAAAGCAGCCCGAGTTGGCACAGGTGGCAGCTTGTCCCTGGGCAGAATCTTCGGATTCGCAGGAAATCCAGCAGGCAGCCGGCCCCTAAGGGCCGAGGGCCTACCTGGTACACAAAAAGGCTTCTGCCCCAGTAAGCAAAACTCACCAGCCCACGTTCCTGGTCTCAGTTTGCAGAGCTGCATGGGCACTCTCAAAGCAGCCCGAGTTGGCACAGGTGGCAGCTTGTCCCTGGGCATCATCTTCAGATTCGCGGAAATCCAGCAGGCAGCCGGCCCCTAAGGGCCAAGGGCCTACCTGGTACACAAAAAGGCTTCTGCCCCGGTAAGCAAAACTCACCAGCCCATGTTCCTGGTCTCAGTTTGCAGAGCTGCATGGGCACTCTCAAAGCAGCCCGAGTTGGCACAGGTGGCAGCTTGTCCCTGGGCGGAATCTTCGGATTCGCGGAAATCCAGCAGGCAGCCGGCCCCTAAGGGCCGAGGGCCTACCTGGTACACAAAAAGGCTTCTGCTCCGGTAAGCAAAACTTACCACCCCATGTTCCTGGTCTCAGTTTGCACAGCTCCATGGGCACTCTCAAAGCAGCCCGAGTTGGCACAGGTGGCAGCTTGTCCCTGGGCGGAATCTTCGGATTCGCAGGAAATCCAGCAGGCATCCGGCCCCTAAGGGCCGAGGGCCTACCTGGTACACAAAAAGGCTTCTGCTCCGGTAAGCAAAACTTACCACCCCATGCTCCTGGTCTCAGTTTGCAGAGCTCCATGGGCACTCTCAAAGCAGCCCGAGTTGGCACAGGTGGCAGCTTGTCCCTGGGCGGCATCTTCGGATTCGCGGAAATCCAGCAGGCATCCGGCCCCTAAGGGCCGAGGGCCTGCACGGACTGAAGAAGGCTTCTGCCCCGGTAAGCAAAACTCACCAGCCCACGTTCCTGGTCTCAGTTTGCAGAGCTCCATGGGCACTCTCAAAGCAGCCCGAGTTGGCACAGGTGGCAGCTTGTCCCTGGGCGGCATCTTCGGATTCGCGGAAATCCAGCAGGCAGCCGGCCCCTAAGGGCCGAGGGCCTACCTGGTACTGAAGAAGGCTTCTGCCCCGGTAAGCAAAACTCACCAGCCCACGTTCCTGGTCTCAGTTTGCAGAGCTCCATGGGCACTCTCAAAGCAGCCCGAGTTGGCACAGGTGCCAGCTTGTCCCTGGGCTGCATCTTTGGATTCGCAGGAAATCCAGCAGGCATCCGGCCCCTAAGGGCCGAGGGCCTACCTGGTACACAAAAAGGCTTCTGCCCCGGTAAGCAAAACTCACCAGCCCATGTTCCTGGTCTCAGTTTGCAGAGCTCCATGGGCACTCTCAAAGCAGCCCGAGTTGGCACAGGTGGCAGCTTGTCCCTGGGCGGCATCTTCAGATTCGCAGAAATCCAGCTGCCAGCAGGCTCCTAAGGGCCGAGGGCCTACCTGGTACTGAAGAAGGCTTCTGCCCCGGTAAGCAAAACTCACCAGCCCACGTTCCTGGTCTCAGTTTGCAGAGCTCCATGGGCACTCTCAAAGCAGCCCGAGTTGGCACAGCTGGCAGCTTGTCCCTGGGCAGAATCTTCGGATACGCAGGAAATCCAGCAGGCCCCTAAGGGCCGAGGGCCTACCTGGTACACAAAAAGGCTTCTGCCCCGGTAAGCAAAACTCACCACCCCACGTTCCTGGTCTCAGTTTGCAGAGCTCCATGGGCACTCTCAAAGCAGCCCGAGTTGGCACAGGTGGCAGCTTGTCCCTGGGCGGCATCTTCGGATTCGCGGAAATCCAGCTGCCAGCCGGCTCCTAAGGGCCGAGGGCCTACCTGGTACTGAAGAAGGCTTCTGCCCCGGTAAGCAAAACTCACCAGCCCACGTTCCTGGTCTCAGTTTGCAGAGCTGCATGGGCACTCTCAAAGCAGCCCGAGTTGGCACAGGTGGCAGCTTGTCCCTGGGCAGAATCTTCGGATTCGCAGGAAATCCAGCAGGCAGCCGGCCCCTAAGGGCCGAGGGCCTACCTGGTACACAAAAAGGCTTCTGCCCCGGTAAGCAAAACTCACCAGCCCACGTTCCTGGTCTCAGTTTGCAGAGCTGCATGGGCACTCTCAAAGCAGCCCGAGTTGGCACAGGTGGCAGCTTGTCCCTGGGCGGCATCTTCGGATTCGCGGAAATCCAGCAGGCAGCCGGCCCCTAAGGGCCGAGGGCCTACCTGGTACTGAAGAAGGCTTCTGCCCGGTAAGCAAAACTCACCACCCCACGTTCCTGGTCTCAGTTTGCAGAGCTCCATGGGCACTCTCAAAGCAGCCCGAGTTGGCACAGGTGGCAGCTTGTCCCTGGGCGGCATCTTCGGATTCGCGGAAATCCAGCAGGCAGCCGGCCCCTAAGGGCCAAGGGCCTACCTGGTACACAAAAAGGCTTCTGCCCCGGTAAGCAAAACTTACCACCCCACGTTCCTGGTCTCAGTTTGCAGAGCTCCATGGGCACTCTCAAAGCAGCCCGAGTTGGCACAGGTGGCAGCTTGTCCCTGGGCGGCATCTTCGGATTCGCAGGAAATCCAGCAGGCATCCGGCCCCTAAGGGCCAAGGGCCTACCTGGTACACAAAAAGGCTTCTGCTCCGGTAAGCAAAACTCACCACCCCCCACGTTCCTGGTCTCAGTTTGCAGAGCTCCATGGGCACTCTCAAAGCAGCCCGAGTTGGCACAGGTGGCAGCTTGTCCCTGGGCGGCATCTTCGGATTCGCAGGAAATCCAGCAGCAGCCGGCCCCTAAGGGCCGAGGGCCTACCTGGTACACAAAAAGGCTTCTGCCCCGGTAAGCAAAACTCACCAGCCCACGTTCCTGGTCTCAGTTTGCAGAGCTCCATGGGCACTCTCAAAGCAGCCCGAGTTGGCACAGGTGGCAGCTTGTCCCTGGGCGGCATCTTCGGATTCGCGGAAATCCAGCAGGCAGCCGGCTCCTAAGGGCCGAGGGCCTACCTGGTACACAAAAAGGCTTCTGCCCCGGTAAGCAAAACTCACCAGCCCACGTTCCTGGTCTCAGTTTGCAGAGCTGCATGGGCACTCTCAAAGCAGCCCGAGTTGGCACAGGTGGCAGCTTGTCCCTGGGCGGCATCTTTGGATTCGCAGGAAATCCAGCAGGCATCCGGCCCCTAAGGGCCGAGGGCCTACCTGGTACACAAAAAGGCTTCTGCCCCGGTAAGCAAAACTTACCACCCCATGTTCCTGGTCTCAGTTTGCAGAGCTCCATGGGCACTCTCAAAGCAGCCCGAGTTGGCACAGGTGGCAGCTTGTCCCTGGGCGGCATCTTCAGATTCACGGAGATCCAGCAGGCAGCCGGCCCCTAAGGGCCGAGGGCCTACCTGGTACTGAAGAAGGCTTCTGCCCCGGTAAGCAAAACTTACCACCCCATGTTCCTGGTCTCAGTTTGCAGAGCTGCATGGGCACTCTCAAAGCAGCCCAAGTTAGCACAGGTGGCAGCTTGTCCCTGGGCGGAGCTCCATCTTCGGATTCGCAGCTTGTCCCTGGGAAATCCAGCAGGCAGCCGGCCCCTAAGGGCCAAGGGCCTACCTGGTACACAAAAAGGCTTCTGCCCCGGTAAGCAAAACTCACCAGCCCATGTTCCTGGTCTCAGTTTGCAGAGCTGCATGGGCACTCTCAAAGCAGCCCGAGTTGGCACAGGTGGCAGCTTGTCCCTGGGCGGCATCTTCGGATTCGCAGGAAATCCAGCAGGCATCCGGCCCCTAAGGGCCAAGGGCCTACCTGGTACACAAAAAGGCTTCTGCCCCGGTAAGCAAAACTTACCACCCCATGTTCCTGGTCTCAGTTTGCAGAGCTCCATGGGCACTCTCAAAGCAGCCCGAGTTGGCACAGGTGGCAGCTTGTCCCTGGGCGGAATCTTCGGATTCGCAGGAAATCCAGCAGGCAGCCGGCCCCTAAGGGCCGAGGGCCTACCTGGTACACAAAAAGGCTTCTGCCCCGGTAAGCAAAACTCACCACCCCATGTTCCTGGTCTCAGTTTGCAGAGCTCCATGGGCACTCTCAAAGCAGCCCGAGTTGGCACAGGTGGCAGCTTGTCCCTGGGCGGCATCTTCGGATTCGCGGAAATCCAGCAGGCAGCCGGCCCCTAAGGTGGCAGGCCGAGGGCCTGCACGCTCCTAAGGGCCGAGGGCCTACTGAAAAGGCTTCTGCCCCGGTAAGCAAAACTCACCACCCCACGTTCCTGGTCTCAGTTTGCAGAGCTCCATGGGCACTCTCAAAGCAGCCCGAGTTGGCACAGGTGGCAGCTTGTCCCTGGGCGGCATCTTCGGATTCGCGGAAATCCAGCAGGCATCCAGCCCCTAAGGGCCAAGGGCCTACCTGGTACACAAAAAGGCTTCTGCCCCGGTAAGCAAAACTCACCAGCCCACGTTCCTGGTCTCAGTTTGCAGAGCTCCATGGGCACTCTCAAAGCAGCCCGAGTTGGCACAGGTGGCAGCTTGTCCCTGGGCGGCATCTTCGGATTCGTCCCTGGGCAAATCCAGCAGGCAGCCGGCCCCTAAGGGCCGAGGGCCTACCTGGTACACAAAAAGGCTTCTGCCCCGGTAAGCAAAACTCACCAGCCCACGTTCCTGGTCTCAGTTTGCAGAGCTCCATGGGCACTCTCAAAGCAGCCCGAGTTGGCACAGGTGGCAGCTTGTCCCTGGGCGGCATCTTCGGATTCGCGGAAATCCAGCAGGCAGCCGGCCCCTAAGGGCCGAGGGCCTACCTGGTACACAAAAAGGCTTCTGCCCCGGTAAGCAAAACTCACCAGCCCATGTTCCTGGTCTCAGTTTGCAGAGCTCCATGGGCACTCTCAAAGCAGCCCGAGTTGGCACAGGTGGCAGCTTGTCCCTGGGCGGCATCTTCGGATTCGCAGGAAATCCAGCAGGCAGCCGGCCCCTAAGGGCCGAGGGCCTACCTGGTACACAAAAAGGCTTCTGCCCCGGTAAGCAAAACTCACCAGCCCACGTTCCTGGTCTCAGTTTGCAGAGCTCCATGGGCACTCTCAAAGCAGCCCGAGTTGGCACAGGTGGCAGCTTGTCCCTGGGCGGCATCTTCGGATTCGCGGAAATCCAGCAGCCAGCCGGCCCCTAAGGGCCGAGGGCCTACCTGGTACACAAAAAGGCTTCTGCCCCGGTAAGCAAAACTCACCACCCCATGTTCCTGGTCTCAGTTTGCAGAGCTCCATGGGCACTCTCAAAGCAGCCCGAGTTGGCACAGGTGGCAGCTTGTCCCTGGGCAGAATCTTCGGATTCGCGGAAATCCAGCAGGCAGCCGGCCCCTAAGGGCCGAGGGCCTACCTGGTACACAAAAAGGCTTCTGCCCCGGTAAGCAAAACTCACCACCCCATGTTCCTGGTCTCAGTTTGCAGAGCTGCATGGGCACTCTCAAAGCAGCCCGAGTTGGCACAGCTGGCAGCTTGTCCCTGGGCGGCATCTTCGGATTCGCGGAAATCCAGCTGCCAGCCGGCCCCTAAGGGCCGAGGGCCTACCTGGTACATGAAAAAGGCTTCTGCCCCGGTAAGCAAAACTCACCAGCCCACGTTCCTGGTCTCAGTTTGCAGAGCTCCATGGGCACTCTCAAAGCAGCCCGAGTTGGCACAGGTGGCAGCTTGTCCCTGGGCAGCATCTTCGGATTCGCGGAAATCCAGCAGGCATCCGGCCCCTAAGGGCCGAGGGCCTACCTGGTACACAAAAAGGCTTCTGCCCCGGTAAGCAAAACTCACCACCCAATGTTCCTGGTCTCAGTTTGCAGAGCTGCATGGGCACTCTCAAAGCAGCCCGAGTTGGCACAGGTGGCAGCTTGTCCCTGGGCGGCATCTTCGGATTCGCGGAAATCCAGCAGGCAGCCGGCCCCTAAGGGCCGAGGGCCTACCTGGTACACAAAAAGGCTTCTGCCCCGGTAAGCAAAACTCACCAGCCCACGTTCCTGGTCTCAGTTTGCAGAGCTCCATGGGCACTCTCAAAGCAGCCCGAGTTGGCACAGCTGGCAGCTTGTCCCTGGGCGGCATCTTCGGATTCGCGGAAATCCAGCAGCCAGCCGGCCCCTAAGGGCCGAGGGCCTACCTGGTACACAAAAAGGCTTCTGCCCCGGTAAGCAAAACTCACCAGCCCACGTTCCTGGTCTCAGTTTGCAGAGCTCCATGGGCACTCTCAAAGCAGCCCGAGTTGGCACAGGTGGCAGCTCCAGCAGGCAGCCGGCCCCTAAGGGCCGAGGGTCCCTGGGCGGAATCTTCGGATTGCAGAGCGCATGGGAAATCACAGCAGGCAGCCGGCCCCTAAGGGCCGAGGGCCTACCTGGTACACAAAAAGGCTTCTGCTCTGGTAAGCAAAACTTACCACCCCATGTTCCTGGTCTCAGTTTGCAGAGCTCCATGGGCACTCTCAAAGCAGCCCGAGTTGGCACAGGTGGCAGCTTGTCCCTGGGCGGCATCTTCGGATTCGCGGAAATCCAGCTGCCAGCCGGCCCCTAAGGGCCGAGGGCCTACACTGGTACTGAAGAAGGCTTCTGCCCCGGTAAGCAAAACTCACCAGCCCACGTTCCTGGTGTCAGTTTGCAGAGCTCCATGGGCACTCTCAAAGCAGCCCGAGTTGGCACAGGTGGCAGCTTGTCCCTGGGCGGCATCTTCGGATTCGCGGAAATCCAGCAGGCATCCGGCCCCTAAGGGCCGAGGGCCTACCTGGTACACAAAAAGGCTTCTGCTCCGGTAAGCAAAACTCACCAGCCCACGTTCCTGGTCTCAGTTTGCAGAGCTCCATGGGCACTCTCAAAGCAGCCCGAGTTGGCACAGGTGGCAGCTTGTCCCTGGGCGGCATCTTCGGATTCGCGGAAATCCAGCAGCCAGCCGGCCCCTAAGGGCCGAGGGCCTACCTGGTACACAAAAAGGCTTCTGCCCGGTAAGCAAAACTCACCACCCCATGTTCCTGGTCTCAGTTTGCAGAGCTCCATGGGCACTCTCAAAGCAGCCCGAGTTGGCACAGGTGGCAGCTTGTCCCTGGGCTGCATCTTCAGATTCGCGGAGATCCAGCAGCCAGCCGGCCCCTAAGGGCCGAGGGCCTACCTGGTACTGAAGAAGGCTTCTGCCCCGGTAAGCAAAACTCACCACCCCATGTTCCTGGTCTCAGTTTGCAGAGCTCCATGGGCACTCTCAAAGCAGCCCGAGTTGGCACAGGTGGCAGCTTGTCCCTGGGCGGCATCTTCGGATTCGCGGAAATCCAGCAGGCAGCCGGCCCCTAAGGGCCAAGGGCCTACCTGGTACACAAAAAGGCTTCTGCCCCGGTAAGCAAAACTCACCAGCCCACGTTCCTGGTCTCAGTTTGCAGAGCTGCATGGGCACTCTCAAAGCAGCCCGAGTTGGCACAGGTGGCAGCTTGTCCCTGGGCAGAATCTTCGGATTCGCAGGAAATCCAGCAGGCCCCTAAGGGCCAAGGGCCTACCTGGTACACAAAAAGGCTTCTGCCCCGGTAAGCAAAACTCACCAGCCCACGTTCCTGGTCTCAGTTTGCAGATGGGCACTCTCAAAGCAGCCCGAGTTGGCACCATGGGCACTCTCAAAGCAGCCCGAGTTGGCACAGGTGGCAGCTTCTCCCTGGGCGGCATCTTCGGATTCGCGGAAATCCAGCAGGCAGCCGGCTCCTAAGGGCCGAGGGCCTACCTGGTACACAAAAAGGCTTCTGCCCCGGTAAGCAAAACTCACCAGCCCACGTTCCTGGTCTCAGTTTGCAGAGCTGCATGGGCACTCTCAAAGCAGCCCGAGTTGGCACAGGTGGCAGCTTCTCCCTGGGCGGCATCTTCGGATTCGCAGGAAATCCAGCAGGCAGCCAGCCCCTAAGGGCCGAGGGCCTACCTGGTACACAAAAAGGCTTCTGCCCCGGTAAGCAAAACTCACCACCCACATGTTCCTGGTCTCAGTTTGCAGAGCTGCATGGGCACTCTCAAAGCAGCCCGAGTTGGCACAGGTGGCAGCTTGTCCCTGGGCGGCATCTTCGGATTCGCGGAAATCCAGCTGCCAGCCGGCTCCTAAGGGCCGAGGGCCTACCTGGTACTGCCCCGGTAAGCAAAACTACAGTTTGCAGAGCTCCATGGGCACTCTGAAGAAGGCTTCTGCCCCGGTAAGCAAAACTCACCACCCCACGTTCCTGGTCTCAGTTTGCAGAGCTGCATGGGCACTCTCAAAGCAGCCCAAGTTGGCACAGGTGGCAGCTTGTCCCTGGGCGGAATCTTCGGATTCGCAGGAAATCCAGCAGGCAGCCGGCCCCTAAGGGCCGAGGGCCTACCTGGTACACAAAAAGGCTTCTGCCCCGGTAAGCAAAACTTACCACCCCATGTTCCTGGTCTCAGTTTGCAGAGCTGCATGGGCACTCTCAAAGCAGCCCGAGTTGGCACAGGTGGCAGCTTGTCCCTGGGCGGCATCTTCGGATTCGCGGAAATCCAGCTGCCAGCCGGCCCCTAAGGGCCGAGGGCCTACCTGGTACACAAAAAGGCTTCTGCCCCGGTAAGCAAAACTTACCACCCCACGTTCCTGGTCTCAGTTTGCAGAGCTGCATGGGCACTCTCAAAGCAGCCCGAGTTGGCACAGGTGGCAGCTTGTCTGGGCAGCTTGTCCCTGGGCGGCATCTTCGGATTCGCGGAAATCCAGCAGGCAGCCGGCCCCTAAGGGCCAAGGGCCTACCTGGTACACAAAAAGGCTTCTGCCCCGGTAAGCAAAACTTACCACCCCATGTTCCTGGTCTCAGTTTGCAGAGCTCCATGGGCACTCTCAAAGCAGCCCGAGTTGGCACAGGTGGCAGCTTGTCCCTGGGCGGCATCTTCGGATTCGCAGGAAATCCAGCAGGCAGCCGGCCCCTAAGGGCCGAGGGCCTACCTGGTACACAAAAAGGCTTCTGCCCCGGTAAGCAAAACTCACCAGCCCACGTTCCTGGTCTCAGTTTGCAGAGCTCCATGGGCACTCTCAAAGCAGCCCGAGTTGGCACAGGTGGCAGCTTGTCCCTGGGCGGCATCTTCGGATTCGTGGAAATCCAGCAGGCAGCCGGCCCCTAAGGGCCGAGGGCCTACCTGGTACACAAAAAGGCTTCTGCCCCGGTAAGCAAAACTCACCAGCCCACGTTCCTGGTCTCAGTTTGCAGAGCTCCATGGGCACTCTCAAAGCAGCCCGAGTTGGCACAGGTGGCAGCTTGTCCCTGGGCGGAATCTTCGGATTCGCGGAAATCCAGCAGGCAGCCGGCCCCTAAGGGCCGAGGGCCTACCTGGTACACAAAAAGGCTTCTGCCCCGGTAAGCAAAACTCACCACCCCACGTTCCTGGTCTCAGTTTGCAGAGCTCCATGGGCACTCTCAAAGCAGCCCGAGTTGGCACAGGTGGCAGCTTGTCCCTGGGCGGCATCTTCGGATTCGCGGAAATCCAGCTGCCAGCCGGCCCCTAAGGGCCGAGGGCCTACCTGGTACTGAAGAAGGCTTCTGCCCCGGTAAGCAAAACTCACCAGCCCACGTTCCTGGTGTCAGTTTGCAGAGCTCCATGGGCACTCTCAAAGCAGCCCGAGTTGGCACAGGTGGCAGCTTGTCCCTGGGCGGCATCTTCAGATTCGCGGAAATCCAGCAGGCATCCAGCCCCTAAGGGCCAAGGGCCTACCTGGTACACAAAAAGGCTTCTGCTCCGGTAAGCAAAACTCACCAGCCCACGTTCCTGGTCTCAGTTTGCAGAGCTCCATGGGCACTCTCAAAGCAGCCCGAGTTGGCACAGGTGGCAGCTTGTCCCTGGGCGGCATCTTCGGATTCGCGGAAATCCAGCAGCCAGCCGGCCCCTAAGGGCCGAGGGCCTACCTGGTACTGAAGAAGGCTTCTGCCCCGGTAAGCAAAACTCACCACCCCATGTTCCTGGTCTCAGTTTGCAGAGCTCCATGGGCACTCTCAAAGCAGCCCGAGTTGGCACAGGTGGCAGCTTGTCCCTGGGCTGCATCTTCAGATTCGCGGAAATCCAGCAGCCAGCCGGCCCCTAAGGGCCGAGGGCCTACCTGGTACACAAAAAGGCTTCTGCCCCGGTAAGCAAAACTCACCACCCCATGTTCCTGGTCTCAGTTTGCAGAGCTCCATGGGCACTCTCAAAGCAGCCCGAGTTGGCACAGGTGGCAGCTTGTCCCTGGGCGGCATCTTCAGATTCGCGGAAATCCAGCAGGCAGCCGGCCCCTAAGGGCCGAGGGCCTACCTGGTACACAAAAAGGCTTCTGCCCCGGTAAGCAAAACTCACCAGCCCACGTTCCTGGTCTCAGTTTGCAGAGCTGCATGGGCACTCTCAAAGCAGCCCGAGTTGGCACAGGTGGCAGCTTGTCCCTGGGCAGAATCTTCGGATTCGCGGAAATCCAGCAGGCAGCCGGCCCCTAAGGGCCGAGGGCCTACCTGGTACACAAAAAGGCTTCTGCCCCGGTAAGCAAAACTCACCAGCCCACGTTCCTGGTCTCAGTTTGCAGAGCTCCATGGGCACTCTCAAAGCAGCCCGAGTTGGCACAGGTGGCAGCTTGTCCCTGGGCGGCATCTTCGGATTCGCGGAAATCCAGCAGGCAGCCGGCTCCTAAGGGCCGAGGGCCTACCTGGTACACAAAAAGGCTTCTGCCCCGGTAAGCAAAACTCACCAGCCCACGTTCCTGGTCTCAGTTTGCAGAGCTGCATGGGCACTCTCAAAGCAGCCCGAGTTGGCACAGGTGGCAGCTTCTCCCTGGGCGGCATCTTTGGATTCGCAGGAAATCCAGCAGGCAGCCGGCCCCTAAGGGCCAAGGGCCTACCTGGTACACAAAAAGGCTTCTGCCCCGGTAAGCAAAACTCACCACCCCACGTTCCTGGTCTCAGTTTGCAGAGCTCCATGGGCACTCTCAAAGCAGCCCGAGTTGGCACAGGTGGCAGCTTGTCCCTGGGCGGCATCTTCAGATTCGCGGAAATCCAGCAGGCAGCCGGCCCCTAAGGGCCGAGGGCCTACCTGGTACTGAAGAAGGCTTCTGCCCCGGTAAGCAAAACTTACCACCCCATGTTCCTGGTCTCAGTTTGCAGAGCTGCATGGGCACTCTCAAAGCAGCCCGAGTTGGCACAGGTGGCAGCTTGTCCCTGGGCAGAGCTTCTCCCTGGGCGGCATCTTCGGATTCGCAGGAAATCCAGCAAAACTTCTTCGGATTCGCAGGAAATCCAGCAGGCAGCCGGCCCCTAAGGGCCGAGGGCCTACCTGGTACACAAAAAGGCTTCTGCCCCGGTAAGCAAAACTCACCAGCCCATGTTCCTGGTCTCAGTTTGCAGAGCTGCATGGGCACTCTCAAAGCAGCCCGAGTTGGCACAGGTGGCAGCTTGTCCCTGGGCGGAATCTTCGGATTCGCGGAAATCCAGCAGGCAGCCGGCCCCTAAGGGCCGAGGGCCTACCTGGTACACAAAAAGGCTTCTGCCCCAGTAAGCAAAACTCACCAGCCCACGTTCCTGGTGTCAGTTTGCAGAGCTCCATGGGCACTCTCAAAGCAGCCCGAGTTGGCACAGGTGGCAGCTTGTCCCTGGGCGGCATCTTCGGATTCGCGGAAATCCAGCAGGCAGCCGGCCCCTAAGGGCCGAGGGCCTACCTGGTACACAAAAAGGCTTCTGCCCGGTAAGCAAAACTCACCAGCCCACATTCCTGGTCTCAGTTTGCAGAGCTCCATGGGCACTCTCAAAGCAGCCCGAGTTGGCACAGGTGGCAGCTTGTCCCTGGGCGGAATCTTCGGATTCGCGGAAATCCAGCAGGCAGCCGGCCCCTAAGGGCCGAGGGCCTACCTGGTACACAAAAAGGCTTCTGCTCTGGTAAGCAAAACTTACCACCCCATGTTCCTGGTCTCAGTTTGCAGAGCTCCATGGGCACTCTCAAAGCAGCCCGAGTTGGCACAGGTGGCAGCTTGTCCCTGGGCGGCATCTTCGGATTCGCAGGAAATCCAGCAGGCAGCCGGCCCCTAAGGGCCGAGGGCCTACCTGGTACACAAAAAGGCTTCTGCTCCGGTAAGCAAAACTCACCACCCCATGTTCCTGGTCTCAGTTTGCAGAGCTCCATGGGCACTCTCAAAGCAGCCCAAGTTGGCACAGGTGGCAGCTTGTCCCTGGGCGGAATCTTCGGATTCGCGGAAATCCAGCAGGCAGCCGGCCCCTAAGGGCCGAGGGCCTACCTGGTACACAAAAAGGCTTCTGCCCCGGTAAGCAAAACTCACCAGCCCACGTTCCTGGTGTCAGTTTGCAGAGCTCCATGGGCACTCTCAAAGCAGCCCGAGTTGGCACAGGTGGCAGCTTGTCCCTGGGCGGCATCTTCGGATTCGCGGAAATCCAGCAGGCAGCCGGCCCCTAAGGGCCGAGGGCCTACCTGGTACACAAAAAGGCTTCTGCCCCGGTAAGCAAAACTCACCAGCCCACGTTCCTGGTCTCAGTTTGCAGAGCTCCATGGGCACTCTCAAAGCAGCCCGAGTTGGCACAGGTGGCAGCTTGTCCCTGGGCGGCATCTTCGGATTCGCAGGAAATCCAGCAGGCAGCCGGCCCCTAAGGGCCGAGGGCCTACCTGGTACACAAAAAGGCTTCTGCCCCGGTAAGCAAAACTCACCAGCCCACGTTCCTGGTCTCAGTTTGGCAGAGCTCCATGGGCACTCTCAAAGCAGCCCGAGTTGGCACAGGTGGCAGCTTGTCCCTGGGCGGCATCTTCGGATTCGCGGAAATCCAGCAGGCAGCCGGCCCCTAAGGGCCGAGGGCCTACCTGGTACACAAAAAGGCTTCTGCCCCGGTAAGCAAAACTCACCAGCCCACGTTCCTGGTCTCAGTTTGCAGAGCTCCATGGGCACTCTCAAAGCAGCCCGAGTTGGCACAGGTGGCAGCTTGTCCCTGGGCATCATCTTCGGATTCGCGGAAATCCAGCAGGCAGCCGGCCCCTAAGGGCCGAGGGCCTACCTGGTACACAAAAAGGCTTCTGCCCCGGTAAGCAAAACTCACCAGCCCACGTTCCTGGTCTCAGTTTGCAGAGCTCCATGGGCACTCTCAAAGCAGCCCGAGTTGGCACAGGTGGCAGCTTGTCCCTGGGCGGCATCTTCGGATTCGCGGAAATCCAGCAGGCAGCCGGCCCCTAAGGGCCGAGGGCCTACCTGGTACACAAAAAGGCTTCTGCCCCGGTAAGCAAAACTCACCAGCCCACGTTCCTGGTGTCAGTTTGCAGAGCTGCATGGGCACTCTCAAAGCAGCCCGAGTTGGCACAGGTGGCAGCTTGTCCCTGGGCGGCATCTTCGGATTCGCGGAAATCCAGCTGCCAGCCGGCCCCTAAGGGCCGAGGGCCTACCTGGTACACAAAAAGGCTTCTGCCCCGGTAAGCAAAACTCACCACCCCACGTTCCTGGTCTCAGTTTGCAGAGCTCCATGGGCACTCTCAAAGCAGCCCGAGTTGGCACAGCTGGCAGCTTGTCCCTGGGCGGCATCTTCGGATTCGTGGAAATCCAGCAGGCAGCCGGCCCCTAAGGGCCGAGGGCCTACCTGGTACACAAAAAGGCTTCTGCCCCGGTAAGCAAAACTCACCAGCCCACGTTCCTGGTGTCAGTTTGCAGAGCTCCATGGGCACTCTCAAAGCAGCCCGAGTTGGCACAGGTGGCAGCTTGTCCCTGGGCGGCATCTTCGGATTCGCGGAAATCCAGCAGGCAGCCGGCCCCTAAGGGCCGAGGGCCTACCTGGTACACAAAAAGGCTTCTGCCCCGGTAAGCAAAACTCACCAGCCCACGTTCCTGGTCTCAGTTTGCAGAGCTCCATGGGCACTCTCAAAGCAGCCCGAGTTGGCACAGCTGGCAGCTTGTCCCTGGGCGGCATCTTCGGATTCGCGGAAATCCAGCAGGCAGCCGGCCCCTAAGGGCCGAGGGCCTACCTGGTACACAAAAAGGCTTCTGCCCCGGTAAGCAAAACTCACCAGCCCACGTTCCTGGTCTCAGTTTGCAGAGCTCCATGGGCACTCTCAAAGCAGCCCGAGTTGGCACAGGTGGCAGCTTGTCCCTGGGCGGCATCTTCGGATTCGCGGAAATCCAGCTGCCAGCCGGCCCCTAAGGGCCGAGGGCCTACCTGGTACACAAAAAGGCTTCTGCTCCGGTAAGCAAAACTCACCACCCCACGTTCCTGGTCTCAGTTTGCAGAGCTCCATGGGCACTCTCAAAGCAGCCCGAGTTGGCACAGGTGGCAGCTTGTCCCTGGGCATCATCTTCGGATTCGCGAAAATCCAGCAGGCAGCCGGCCCCTAAGGGCCGAGGGCCTACCTGGTACACAAAAAGGCTTCTGCCCCGGTAAGCAAAACTCACCAGCCCACGTTCCTGGTCTCAGTTTGCAGAGCTCCATGGGCACTCTCAAAGCAGCCCGAGTTGGCACAGGTGGCAGCTTGTCCCTGGGCGGCATCTTCGGATTCGCGGAAATCCAGCAGGCAGACGGCCCCTAAGGGCCGAGGGCCTACCTGGTACACAAAAAGGCTTCTGCCCCGGTAAGCAAAACTCACCAGCCCACGTTCCTGGTGTCAGTTTGCAGAGCTCCATGGGCACTCTCAAAGCAGCCCGAGTTGGCACAGGTGGCAGCTTGTCCCTGGGCGGCATCTTCGGATTCGCGGAAATCCAGCAGGCAGCCGGCCCCTAAGGGCCGAGGGCCTACCTGGTACACAAAAAGGCTTCTGCCCCGGTAAGCAAAACGCACCACCCCACGTTCCTGGTCTCAGTTTGCAGAGCTCCATGGGCACTCTCAAAGCAGCCCGAGTTGGCACAGGTGGCAGCTTGTCCCTGGGCGGCATCTTCGGATTCGCGGAAATCCAGCAGGCAGCCGGCCCCTAAGGGCCGAGGGCCTACCTGGTACACAAAAAGGCTTCTGCCCCGGTAAGCAAAACTCACCAGCCCACGTTCCTGGTGTCAGTTTGCAGAGCTCCATGGGCACTCTCAAAGCAGCCCGAGTTGGCACAGGTGGCAGCTTGTCCCTGGGCGGCATCTTCGGATTCGCGGAAATCCAGCAGGCAGCCGGCCCCTAAGGGCCGAGGGCCTACCTGGTACACAAAAAGGCTTCTGCCCCGGTAAGCAAAACTCACCACCCCACGTTCCTGGTCTCAGTTTGCAGAGCTCCATGGGCACTCTCAAAGCAGCCCGAGTTGGCACAGGTGGCAGCTTGTCCCTGGGCGGCATCTTCGGATTCGCGGAAATCCAGCTGCCAGCCGGCCCCTAAGGGCCGAGGGCCTACCTGGTACACAAAAAGGCTTCTGCCCCGGTAAGCAAAACTCACCAGCCCACGTTCCTGGTCTCAGTTTGCAGAGCTCCATGGGCACTCTCAAAGCAGCCCGAGTTGGCACAGGTGGCAGCTTGTCCCTGGGCGGCATCTTCGGATTCGCGGAAATCCAGCAGGCAGCCGGCCCCTAAGGGCCGAGGGCCTACCTGGTACACAAAAAGGCTTCTGCCCCGGTAAGCAAAACTCACCCGCCCACATTCCTGGTCTCAGTTTGCAGAGCTCCATGGGCACTCTCAAAGCAGCCCGAGTTGGCACAGGTGGCAGCTAGTCCCTGGGCGGCATCTTCAGATTCGCGGAAATCCAGCAGGCAGACGGCCCCTAAGGGCCGAGGGCCTACCTGGTACACAAAAAGGCTTCTGCCCCGGTAAGCAAAACTCACCAGCCCACGTTCCTGGTCTCAGTTTGCAGAGCTCCATGGGCACTCTCAAAGCAGCCCGAGTTGGCACAGGTGGCAGCTTGTCCCTGGGCGGCATCTTCGGATTCGCGGAAATCCAGCAGGCAGCCGGCCCCTAAGGGCCGAGGGCCTACCTGGTACACAAAAAGGCTTCTGCCCCGGTAAGCAAAACTCACCAGCCCACGTTCCTGGTCTCAGTTTGCAGAGCTCCATGGGCACTCTCAAAGCAGCCCGAGTTGGCACAGGTGGCAGCTTGTCCCTGGGCGGCATCTTCGGATTCGCGGAAATCCAGCAGGCAGCCGGCCCCTAAGGGCCGAGGGCCTACCTGGTACACAAAAAGGCTTCTGCCCCGGTAAGCAAAACTCACCAGCCCACGTTCCTGGTCTCAGTTTGCAGAGCTCCATGGGCACTCTCAAAGCAGCCCGAGTTGGCACAGGTGGCAGCTGGTCCCTTGGCGACATCTTCGGATTCGCGGAAATCCAGCAGGCAGCCGGCCCCTAAGGGCCGAGGGCCTACCTGGTACACAAAAAGGCTTCTGCCCCGGTAAGCAAAACTCACCAGCCCACGTTCCTGGTCTCAGTTTGCAGAGCTCCATGGGCACTCTCAAAGCAGCCCGAGTTGGCACAGGTGGCAGCTTGTCCCTGGGCGGCATCTTCGGATTCGCGGAAATCCAGCTGCCAGCCGGCCCCTAAGGGCCGAGGGCCTACCTGGTACACAAAAAGGCTTCTGCCCCGGTAAGCAAAACTCACCACCCCACGTTCCTGGTCTCAGTTTGCAGAGCTCCATGGGCACTCTCAAAGCAGCCCGAGTTGGCACAGGTGGCAGCTTGTCCCTGGGCGGCATCTTCGGATTCGCGGAAATCCAGCAGGCAGCCGGCCCCTAAGGGCTGAGGGCCTACCTGGTACACAAAAAGGCTTCTGCCCCGGTAAGCAAAACTCACCAGCCCACGTTCCTGGTCTCAGTTTGCACAGCTCCATGGGCACTCTCAAAGCAGCCCGAGTTGGCACGAGTTGGCACAGGTGGCAGCTTGTCCCTGGGCGGCATCTTCGGATTCGCGGAAATCCAGCAGGCAGCCGGCCCCTAAGGGCCGAGGGCCTACCTGGTACACAAAAAGGCTTCTGCCCCGGTAAGCAAAACTCACCAGCCCACGTTCCTGGTGTCAGTTTGCAGAGCTCCATGGGCACTCTCAAAGCAGCCCGAGTTGGCACAGGTGGCAGCTTGTCCCTGGGCGGCATCTTCGGATTCGCGGAAATCCAGCAGGCAGCCGGCCCCTAAGGGCCGAGGGCCTACCTGGTACACAAAAAGGCTTCTGCCCCGGTAAGCAAAACTCACCAGCCCACGTTCCTGGTCTCAGTTTGCAGAGCTCCATGGGCACTCTCAAAGCAGCCCGAGTTGGCACAGCTGGCAGCTTGTCCCTGGGCGGCATCTTCGGATTCGCGGAAATCCAGCAGGCAGCCGGCCCCTAAGGGCCGAGGGCCTACCTGGTACACAAAAAGGCTTCTGCCCCGGTAAGCAAAACTTACCACCCCATGTTCCTGGTCTCAGTTTGCAGAGCTCCATGGGCACTCTCAAAGCAGCCCGAGTTGGCACAGGTGGCAGCTTGTCCCTGGGCGGCATCTTCGGATTCGCGGAAATCCAGCAGCAGCCGGCCCCTAAGGGCCGAGGGCCTACCTGGTACACAAAAAGGCTTCTGCTCCGGTAAGCAAAACTCACCACCCCACGTTCCTGGTCTCAGTTTGCAGAGCTGCATGGGCACTCTCAAAGCAGCCCGAGTTGGCACAGGTGCCAGCTTGTCCCTGGGCGGCATCTTCGGATTCGCGGAAATCCAGCAGGCAGCCGGCCCCTAAGGGCCGAGGGCCTACCTGGTACACAAAAAGGCTTCTGCCCCGGTAAGCAAAACTCACCAGCCCACGTTCCTGGTCTCAGTTTGTAGAGCTCCATGGGCACTCTCAAAGCAGCCCGAGTTGGCACAGGTGGCAGCTTGTCCCTGGGCGGAATCTTCGGATTCGCAGGAAATCCAGCCGGCCCCTAAGGGCCAAGGGCCTACCTGGTACACAAAAAGGCTTCTGCCCCGGTAAGCAAAACTCACCAGCCCACGTTCCTGGTCTCAGTTTGCAGAGCTCCATGGGCACTCTCAAAGCAGCCCGAGTTGGCACAGGTGGCAGCTTGTCCCTGGGCGGCATCTTCGGATTCGCGGAAATCCAGCTGCCAGCCGGCCCCTAAGGGCCGAGGGCCTACCTGGTACACAAAAAGGCTTCTGCCCCGGTAAGCAAAACTCACCAGCCCACGTTCCTGGTCTCAGTTTGCAGAGCTGCATGGGCACTCTCAAAGCAGCCCGAGTTGGCACAGGTGGCAGCTTGTCCCTGGGCGGCATCTTCGGATTCGCGGAAATCCAGCTGCCAGCCGGCCCCTAAGGGCCGAGGGCCTACCTGGTACACAAAAAGGCTTCTGCCCCGGTAAGCAAAACTCACCAGCCCACGTTCCTGGTGTCAGTTTGCAGAGCTCCATGGGCACTCTCAAAGCAGCCCGAGTTGGCACAGGTGGCAGCTTGTCCCTGGGCGGCATCTTCGGATTCGCGGAAATCCAGCAGGCAGCCGGCCCCTAAGGGCCGAGGGCCTACCTGGTACACAAAAAGGCTTCTGCCCCGGTAAGCAAAACTCACCAGCCCACGTTCCTGGTCTCAGTTTGCAGAGCTCCATGGGCACTCTCAAAGCAGCCCGAGTTGGCACAGGTGGCAGCTTGTCCCTGGGCGGCATCTTCGGATTCGCGGAAATCCAGCAGGCAGCACGCCCCTAAGGGCCGAGGGCCTACCTGGTACACAAAAAGGCTTCTGCCCCGGTAAGCAAAACTCACCAGCCCACGTTCCTGGTCTCAGTTTGCAGAGCTCCATGGGCACTCTCAAAGCAGCCCGAGTTGGCACAGGTGGCAGCTTGTCCCTGGGCGGCATCTTCGGATTCGCGGAAATCCAGCTGCCAGCCGGCCCCTAAGGGCCGAGGGCCTACCTGGTACACAAAAAGGCTTCTGCCCCGGTAAGCAAAACTCACCAGCCCACGTTCCTGGTCTCAGTTTGCAGAGCTCCATGGGCACTCTCAAAGCAGCCCGAGTTGGCACAGGTGGCAGCTTGTCCCTGGGCGGCATCTTCGGATTCGCGGAAATCCAGCTGCCAGCCGGCCCCTAAGGGCCGAGGGCCTACCTGGTACACAAAAAGGCTTCTGCCCCGGTAAGCAAAACTCACCAGCCCACGTTCCTGGTCTCAGTTTGCAGAGCTCCATGGGCACTCTCAAAGCAGCCCGAGTTGGCACAGGTGGCAGCTTGTCCCTGGGCGGCATCTTCGGATTCGCGGAAATCCAGCAGGCAGCCGGCCCCTAAGGGCCGAGGGCCTACCTGGTACACAAAAAGGCTTCTGCCCCGGTAAGCAAAACTCACCAGCCCACGTTCCTGGTCTCAGTTTGCAGAGCTCCATGGGCACTCTCAAAGCAGCCCGAGTTGGCACAGCTGGCAGCTTGTCCCTGGGCGGCATCTTCGGATTCGCGGAAATCCAGCAGGCAGCCGGCCCCTAAGGGCCGAGGGCCTACCTGGTACACAAAAAGGCTTCTGCCCCGGTAAGCAAAACTCACCAGCCCACGTTCCTGGTCTCAGTTTGCAGAGCTCCATGGGCACTCTCAAAGCAGCCCGAGTTGGCACAGGTGGCAGCTTGTCCCTGGGCGGCATCTTCGGATTCGCGGAAATCCAGCAGGCCAGCCGGCCCCTAAGGGCCGAGGGCCTACCTGGTACACAAAAAGGCTTCTGCCCCGGTAAGCAAAACTCACCAGCCCACGTTCCTGGTGTCAGTTTGCAGAGCTCCATGGGCACTCTCAAAGCAGCCCGAGTTGGCACAGGTGGCAGCTTGTCCCTGGGCGGCATCTTCGGATTCGCGGAAATCCAGCAGGCAGCCGGCCCCTAAGGGCCGAGGGCCTACCTGGTACACAAAAAGGCTTCTGCCCCGGTAAGCAAAACTCACCAGCCCACGTTCCTGGTCTCAGTTTGCAGAGCTCCATGGGCACTCTCAAAGCAGCCCGAGTTGGCACAGCTGGCAGCTTGTCCCTGGGCGGCATCTTCGGATTCGCGGAAATCCAGCAGGCAGCCGGCCCCTAAGGGCCGAGGGCCTACCTGGTACACAAAAAGGCTTCTGCCCCGGTAAGCAAAACTCACCAGCCCACGTTCCTGGTCTCAGTTTGCAGAGCTCCATGGGCACTCTCAAAGCAGCCCGAGTTGGCACAGCTGGCAGCTTGTCCCTGGGCGGCATCTTCGGATTCGCGGAAATCCAGCAGGCAGCCGGCCCCTAAGGGCCGAGGGCCTACCTGGTACACAAAAAGGCTTCTGCCCCGGTAAGCAAAACTCACCAGCCCACGTTCCTGGTGTCAGTTTGCAGAGCTCCATGGGCACTCTCAAAGCAGCCCGAGTTGGCACAGGTGGCAGCTTGTCCCTGGGCGGCATCTTCGGATTCGCGGAAATCCAGCAGGCAGCCGGCCCCTAAGGGCCGAGGGCCTACCTGGTACACAAAAAGGCTTCTGCCCCGGTAAGCAAAACTCACCACCCCACGTTCCTGGTCTCAGTTTGCAGAGCTCCATGGGCACTCTCAAAGCAGCCCGAGTTGGCACAGCTGGCAGCTTGTCCCTGGGCGGCATCTTCGGATTCGCGGAAATCCAGCTGCCAGCCGGCCCCTAAGGGCCGAGGGCCTACCTGGTACACAAAAAGGCTTCTGCTCCGGTAAGCAAAACGCACCACCCCACGTTCCTGGTCTCAGTTTGCAGAGCTCCATGGGCACTCTCAAAGCAGCCCGAGTTGGCACAGGTGGCAGCTTGTCCCTGGGCATCATCTTCGGATTCGCGAAAATCCAGCAGGCAGCCGGCCCCTAAGGGCCGAGGGCCTACCTGGTACACAAAAAGGCTTCTGCCCCGGTAAGCAAAACTCACCCGCCCACATTCCTGGTCTCAGTTTGCAGAGCTCCATGGGCACTCTCAAAGCAGCCCGAGTTGGCACAGGTGGCAGCTTGTCCCTGGGCGGCATCTTCGGATTCGCGGAAATCCAGCAGGCAGCCGGCCCCTAAGGGCCGAGGGCCTACCTGGTACACAAAAAGGCTTCTGCCCCGGTAAGCAAAACTCACCAGCCCACGTTCCTGGTCTCAGTTTGCAGAGCTCCATGGGCACTCTCAAAGCAGCCCGAGTTGGCACAGGTGGCAGCTTGTCCCTGGGCGGCATCTTCGGATTCGCGGAAATCCAGCAGGCAGCCGGCCCCTAAGGGCCGAGGGCCTACCTGGTACACAAAAAGGCTTCTGCCCCGGTAAGCAAAACTCACCAGCCCACGTTCCTGGTCTCAGTTTGCAGAGCTCCATGGGCACTCTCAAAGCAGCCCGAGTTGGCACAGGTGGCAGCTTCTCCCTGGGCGGCATCTTCGGATTCGCGGAAATCCAGCAGGCAGCCGGCCCCTAAGGGCCGAGGGCCTACCTGGTACACAAAAAGGCTTCTGCCCCGGTAAGCAAAACTCACCAGCCCACGTTCCTGGTCTCAGTTTGCAGAGCTCCATGGGCACTCTCAAAGCAGCCCGAGTTGGCACAGGTGGCAGCTGGTCCCTGGGCGGCATCTTCGGATTCGCGGAAATCCAGCAGGCAGCCGGCCCCTAAGGGCCGAGGGCCTACCTGGTACACAAAAAGGCTTCTGCCCCGGTAAGCAAAACTCACCAGCCCACGTTCCTGGTCTCAGTTTGCAGAGCTCCATGGGCACTCTCAAAGCAGCCCGAGTTGGCACAGGTGGCAGCTTGTCCCTGGGCGGCATCTTCGGATTCGCGGAAATCCAGCAGGCAGCCGGCCCCTAAGGGCCGAGGGCCTACCTGGTACACAAAAAGGCTTCTGCCCCGGTAAGCAAAACTCACCACCCCACGTTCCTGGTCTCAGTTTGCAGAGCTCCATGGGCACTCTCAAAGCAGCCCGAGTTGGCACAGGTGGCAGCTTGTCCCTGGGCGGCATCTTCGGATTCGCGGAAATCCAGCAGGCAGCCGGCCCCTAAGGGCTGAGGGCCTACCTGGTACACAAAAAGGCTTCTGCCCCGGTAAGCAAAACTCACCAGCCCACGTTCCTGGTCTCAGTTTGCAGAGCTCCATGGGCACTCTCAAAGCAGCCCGAGTTGGCACAGCTGGCAGCTTGTCCCTGGGCGGCATCTTCGGATTCGCGGAAATCCAGCAGGCAGACGGCCCCTAAGGGCCGAGGGCCTACCTGGTACACAAAAAGGCTTCTGCCCCGGTAAGCAAAACTCACCAGCCCACGTTCCTGGTCTCAGTTTGCAGAGCTCCATGGGCACTCTCAAAGCAGCCCGAGTTGGCACAGGTGGCAGCTTGTCCCTGGGCGGCATCTTCGGATTCGCGGAAATCCAGCAGGCAGCCGGCCCCTAAGGGCCGAGGGCCTACCTGGTACACAAAAAGGCTTCTGCCCCGGTAAGCAAAACTCACCAGCCCACGTTCCTGGTGTCAGTTTGCAGAGCTCCATGGGCACTCTCAAAGCAGCCCGAGTTGGCACAGGTGGCAGCTTCTCCCTGGGCGGCATCTTCGGATTCGCGGAAATCCAGCAGGCAGCCGGCCCCTAAGGGCCGAGGGCCTACCTGGTACACAAAAAGGCTTCTGCCCCGGTAAGCAAAACTCACCAGCCCACGTTCCTGGTGTCAGTTTGCAGAGCTCCATGGGCACTCTCAAAGCAGCCCGAGTTGGCACAGCTGGCAGCTTGTCCCTGGGCGGCATCTTCGGATTCGCGGAAATCCAGCAGGCAGCCGGCCCCTAAGTGCCGAGGGCCTACCTGGTACACAAAAAGGCTTCTGCCCCGGTAAGCAAAACTCACCACCCCACGTTCCTGGTCTCAGTTTGCAGAGCTCCATGGGCACTCTCAAAGCAGCCCGAGTTGGCACAGGTGGCAGCTTGTCCCTGGGCGGCATCTTCGGATTCGCGGAAATCCAGCTGCCAGCCGGCCCCTAAGGGCCGAGGGCCTACCTGGTACACAAAAAGGCTTCTGCCCCGGTAAGCAAAACTCACCAGCCCACGTTCCTGGTCTCAGTTTGCAGAGCTCCATGGGCACTCTCAAAGCAGCCCGAGTTGGCACAGGTGGCAGCTTGTCCCTGGGCGGCATCTTCGGATTCGCGGAAATCCAGCTGGCAGCCGGCCCCTAAGGGCCGAGGGCCTACCTGGTACACAAAAAGGCTTCTGCCCCGGTAAGCAAAACTCACCAGCCCACGTTCCTGGTCTCAGTTTGCAGAGCTCCATGGGCACTCTCAAAGCAGCCCGAGTTGGCACAGCTGGCAGCTTGTCCCTGGGCGGCATCTTCGGATTCGCGGAAATCCAGCTGCCAGCCGGCCCCTAAGGGCCGAGGGCCTACCTGGTACACAAAAAGGCTTCTGCCCCGGTAAGCAAAACTCACCAGCCCACGTTCCTGGTCTCAGTTTGCAGAGCTCCATGGGCACTCTCAAAGCAGCCCGAGTTGGCACAGGTGGCAGCTTGTCCCTGGGCGGCATCTTCGGATTCGCGGAAATCCAGCAGGCAGACGGCCCCTAAGGGCCGAGGGCCTACCTGGTACACAAAAAGGCTTCTGCCCCGGTAAGCAAAACTCACCAGCCCACGTTCCTGGTCTCAGTTTGCAGAGCTCCATGGGCACTCTCAAAGCAGCCCGAGTTGGCACAGGTGGCAGCTTGTCCCTGGGCGGCATCTTCGGATTCGCGGAAATCCAGCAGGCAGACGGCCCCTAAGGGCCGAGGGCCTACCTGGTACACAAAAAGGCTTCTGCCCCGGTAAGCAAAACTCACCAGCCCACGTTCCTGGTCTCAGTTTGCAGAGCTCCATGGGCACTCTCAAAGCAGCCCGAGTTGGCACAGCTGGCAGCTTGTCCCTGGGCGGCATCTTCGGATTCGCGGAAATCCAGCAGGCAGCCGGCCCCTAAGGGCCGAGGGCCTACCTGGTACACAAAAAGGCTTCTGCCCCGGTAAGCAAAACTCACCAGCCCACGTTCCTGGTCTCAGTTTGCAGAGCTGCATGGGCACTCTCAAAGCAGCCCGAGTTGGCACAGGTGGCAGCTTGTCCCTGGGCGGCATCTTCGGATTCGCGGAAATCCAGCAGGCAGCCGGCCCCTAAGGGCCGAGGGCCTACCTGGTACACAAAAAGGCTTCTGCCCCGGTAAGCAAAACTCACCAGCCCACGTTCCTGGTCTCAGTTTGCAGAGCTCCATGGGCACTCTCAAAGCAGCCCGAGTTGGCACAGGTGGCAGCTTGTCCCTGGGCGGCATCTTCGGATTCGCGGAAATCCAGCAGGCAGCCGGCCCCTAAGGGCCGAGGGCCTACCTGGTACACAAAAAGGCTTCTGCCCCGGTAAGCAAAACTCACCAGCCCACGTTCCTGGTCTCAGTTTGCAGAGCTCCATGGGCACTCTCAAAGCAGCCCGAGTTGGCACAGGTGGCAGCTTGTCCCTGGGCGGCATCTTCGGATTCGCGGAAATCCAGCAGGCAGCCGGCCCCTAAGGGCCGAGGGCCTACCTGGTACACAAAAAGGCTTCTGCCCCGGTAAGCAAAACTCACCAGCCCACGTTCCTGGTCTCAGTTTGCAGAGCTCCATGGGCACTCTCAAAGCAGCCCGAGTTGGCACAGGTGGCAGCTTGTCCCTGGGCGGCATCTTCGGATTCGCGGAAATCCAGCAGGCAGCCGGCCCCTAAGGGCCGAGGGCCTACCTGGTACACAAAAAGGCTTCTGCCCCGGTAAGCAAAACTCACCAGCCCACGTTCCTGGTCTCAGTTTGCAGAGCTCCATGGGCACTCTCAAAGCAGCCCGAGTTGGCACAGGTGGCAGCTTGTCCCTGGGCGGCATCTTCGGATTCGCGGAAATCCAGCAGGCAGCCGGCCCCTAAGGGCCGAGGGCCTACCTGGTACACAAAAAGGCTTCTGCCCCGGTAAGCAAAACTCACCAGCCCACATTCCTGGTCTCAGTTTGCAGAGCTCCATGGGCACTCTCAAAGCAGCCCGAGTTGGCACAGGTGGCAGCTTGTCCCTGGGCGGCATCTTCGGATTCGCGGAAATCCAGCAGGCAGCCGGCCCCTAAGGGCCGAGGGCCTACCTGGTACACAAAAAGGCTTCTGCCCCGGTAAGCAAAACTCACCAGCCCACGTTCCTGGTCTCAGTTTGCAGAGCTCCATGGGCACTCTCAAAGCAGCCCGAGTTGGCACAGGTGGCAGCTTGTCCCTGGGCGGCATCTTCGGATTCGCGGAAATCCAGCAGGCAGACGGCCCCTAAGGGCCGAGGGCCTACCTGGTACACAAAAAGGCTTCTGCCCCGGTAAGCAAAACTCACCAGCCCACGTTCCTGGTCTCAGTTTGCAGAGCTCCATGGGCACTCTCAAAGCAGCCCGAGTTGGCACAGCTGGCAGCTTGTCCCTGGGCGGCATCTTCGGATTCGCGGAAATCCAGCAGGCAGCCGGCCCCTAAGGGCCGAGGGCCTACCTGGTACACAAAAAGGCTTCTGCCCCGGTAAGCAAAACTCACCAGCCCACGTTCCTGGTCTCAGTTTGCAGAGCTGCATGGGCACTCTCAAAGCAGCCCGAGTTGGCACAGGTGGCAGCTTGTCCCTGGGCGGCATCTTCGGATTCGCGGAAATCCAGCAGGCAGCCGGCCCCTAAGGGCTGAGGGCCTACCTGGTACACAAAAAGGCTTCTGCCCCGGTAAGCAAAACTCACCAGCCCACATTCCTGGTCTCAGTTTGCAGAGCTCCATGGGCACTCTCAAAGCAGCCCGAGTTGGCACAGGTGGCAGCTTGTCCCTGGGCGGCATCTTCGGATTCGCGGAAATCCAGCAGGCAGCCGGCCCCTAAGGGCCGAGGGCCTACCTGGTACACAAAAAGGCTTCTGCCCCGGTAAGCAAAACACACCACCCCACGTTCCTGGTCTCAGTTTGCAGAGCTCCATGGGCACTCTCAAAGCAGCCCGAGTTGGCACAGGCGGCAGGTTCTCCCTGGGCGGCATCTTCGGATTCGCGGAAATCCAGCAGGCAGCCGGCCCCTAAGGGCCGAGGGCCTACCTGGTACACAAAAAGGCTTCTGCCCCGGTAAGCAAAACTCACCAGCCCACGTTCCTGGTCTCAGTTTGCAGAGCTCCATGGGCACTCTCAAAGCAGCCCGAGTTGGCACAGCTGGCAGCTTGTCCCTGGGCGGCATCTTCGGATTCGCGGAAATCCAGCTGCCAGCCGGCCCCTAAGGGCCGAGGGCCTACCTGGTACACAAAAAGGCTTCTGCCCCGGTAAGCTAAACTCACCAGCCCACGTTCCTGGTCTCAGTTTGCAGAGCTCCATGGGCACTCTCAAAGCAGCCCGAGTTGGCACAGCTGGCAGCTTGTCCCTGGGCGGCATCTTCGGATTCGTGGAAATCCAGCAGGCAGCCGGCCCCTAAGGGCCGAGGGCCTACCTGGTACACAAAAAGGCTTCTGCTCCGGTAAGCAAAACTCACCAGCCCACGTTCCTGGTCTCAGTTTGCAGAGCTCCATGGGCACTCTCAAAGCAGCCCGAGTTGGCACAGCTGGCAGCTTGTCCCTGGGCGGCATCTTCGGATTCGCGGAAATCCAGCAGGCAGCCGGCCCCTAAGGGCCAAGGGCCTACCTGGTACACAAAAAGGCTTCTGCTCCGGTAAGCAAAACTCACCAGCCCACGTTCCTGGTCTCAGTTTGCAGAGCTCCATGGGCACTCTCAAAGCAGCCCGAGTTGGCACAGGTGGCAGCTTGTCCCTGGGCGGCATCTTCGGATTCGCGGAAATCCAGCAGGCAGCCGGCCCCTAAGGGCCGAGGGCCTACCTGGTACACAAAAAGGCTTCTGCCCCGGTAAGCAAAACTCACCAGCCCACGTTCCTGGTCTCAGTTTGCAGAGCTCCATGGGCACTCTCAAAGCAGCCCGAGTTGGCACAGGTGGCAGCTTGTCCCTGGGCGGCATCTTCGGATTCGCGGAAATCCAGCAGGCAGCCGGCCCCTAAGGGCCGAGGGCCTACCTGGTACACAAAAAGGCTTCTGCCCCGGTAAGCAAAACTCACCAGCCCACATTCCTGGTCTCAGTTTGCAGAGCTCCATGGGCACTCTCAAAGCAGCCCGAGTTGGCACAGCTGGCAGCTTGTCCCTGGGCGGCATCTTCGGATTCGCGGAAATCCAGCAGGCAGCCGGCCCCTAAGGGCCGAGGGCCTACCTGGTACACAAAAAGGCTTCTGCCCCGGTAAGCAAAACTCACCAGCCCACGTTCCTGGTCTCAGTTTGCAGAGCTCCATGGGCACTCTCAAAGCAGCCCGAGTTGGCACAGGTGGCAGCTTGTCCCTGGGCGGCATCTTCGGATTCGCGGAAATCCAGCAGGCAGCCGGCCCCTAAGGGCCGAGGGCCTACCTGGTACACAAAAAGGCTTCTGCCCCGGTAAGCAAAACTCACCAGCCCACGTTCCTGGTCTCAGTTTGCAGAGCTCCATGGGCACTCTCAAAGCAGCCCGAGTTGGCACAGGTGGCAGCTTGTCCCTGGGCGGCATCTTCGGATTCGCGGAAATCCAGCAGGCAGCCGGCCCCTAAGGGCCGAGGGCCTACCTGGTACACAAAAAGGCTTCTGCCCCGGTAAGCAAAACTCACCAGCCCACGTTCCTGGTCTCAGTTTGCAGAGCTCCATGGGCACTCTCAAAGCAGCCCGAGTTGGCACAGCTGGCAGCTTGTCCCTGGGCGGCATCTTCGGATTCGCGGAAATCCAGCAGGCAGCCGGCCCCTAAGGGCCGAGGGCCTACCTGGTACACAAAAAGGCTTCTGCCCCGGTAAGCAAAACTCACCAGCCCACGTTCCTGGTCTCAGTTTGCAGAGCTGCATGGGCACTCTCAAAGCAGCCCGAGTTGGCACAGGTGGCAGCTTGTCCCTGGGCGGCATCTTCGGATTCGCGGAAATCCAGCAGGCAGCCGGCCCCTAAGGGCTGAGGGCCTACCTGGTACACAAAAAGGCTTCTGCCCCGGTAAGCAAAACTCACCAGCCCACATTCCTGGTCTCAGTTTGCAGAGCTCCATGGGCACTCTCAAAGCAGCCCGAGTTGGCACAGGTGGCAGCTTGTCCCTGGGCGGCATCTTCGGATTCGCGGAAATCCAGCAGGCAGCCGGCCCCTAAGGGCCGAGGGCCTACCTGGTACACAAAAAGGCTTCTGCCCCGGTAAGCAAAACACACCACCCCACGTTCCTGGTCTCAGTTTGCAGAGCTCCATGGGCACTCTCAAAGCAGCCCGAGTTGGCACAGGTGGCAGGTTCTCCCTGGGCGGCATCTTCGGATTCGCGGAAATCCAGCAGGCAGCCGGCCCCTAAGGGCCGAGGGCCTACCTGGTACACAAAAAGGCTTCTGCCCCGGTAAGCAAAACTCACCAGCCCACGTTCCTGGTCTCAGTTTGCAGAGCTCCATGGGCACTCTCAAAGCAGCCCGAGTTGGCACAGGTGGCAGCTTGTCCCTGGGCGGCATCTTCGGATTCGCGGAAATCCAGCTGCCAGCCGGCCCCTAAGGGCCGAGGGCCTACCTGGTACACAAAAAGGCTTCTGCCCCGGTAAGCAAAACTCACCAGCCCACGTTCCTGGTCTCAGTTTGCAGAGCTCCATGGGCACTCTCAAAGCAGCCCGAGTTGGCACAGCTGGCAGCTTGTCCCTGGGCGGCATCTTCGGATTCGTGGAAATCCAGCAGGCAGCCGGCCCCTAAGGGCCGAGGGCCTACCTGGTACACAAAAAGGCTTCTGCTCCGGTAAGCAAAACTCACCAGCCCACGTTCCTGGTCTCAGTTTGCAGAGCTCCATGGGCACTCTCAAAGCAGCCCGAGTTGGCACAGCTGGCAGCTTGTCCCTGGGCGGCATCTTCGGATTCGCGGAAATCCAGCAGGCAGCCGGCCCCTAAGGGCCGAGGGCCTACCTGGTACACAAAAAGGCTTCTGCCCCGGTAAGCAAAACACACCACCCCACGTTCCTGGTGTCAGTTTGCAGAGCTCCATGGGCACTCTCAAAGCAGCCCGAGTTGGCACAGGTGGCAGCTTGTCCCTGGGCGGCATCTTCGGATTCGCGGAAATCCAGCAGGCAGCCGGCCCCTAAGGGCCGAGGGCCTACCTGGTACACAAAAAGGCTTCTGCCCCGGTAAGCAAAACTCACCAGCCCACGTTCCTGGTGTCAGTTTGCAGAGCTCCATGGGCACTCTCAAAGCAGCCCGAGTTGGCACAGGTGGCAGCTTGTCCCTGGGCGGCATCTTCGGATTCGCGGAAATCCAGCAGGCAGCCGGCCCCTAAGGGCCGAGGGCCTACCTGGTACACAAAAAGGCTTCTGCCCCGGTAAGCAAAACTCACCAGCCCACGTTCCTGGTCTCAGTTTGCAGAGCTCCATGGGCACTCTCAAAGCAGCCCGAGTTGGCACAGGTGGCAGCTTGTCCCTGGGCATCATCGTCGGATTCGCGAAAATCCAGCAGGCAGCCGGCCCCTAAGGGCCGAGGGCCTACCTGGTACACAAAAAGGCTTCTGCCCCGGTAAGCAAAACTCACCAGCCCACGTTCCTGGTCTCAGTTTGCAGAGCTCCATGGGCACTCTCAAAGCAGCCCGAGTTGGCACAGGTGGCAGCTAGTCCCTGGGCGGCATCTTCAGATTCGCGGAAATCCAGCAGGCAGCCGGCCCCTAAGGGCCGAGGGCCTACCTGGTACACAAAAAGGCTTCTGCCCCGGTAAGCAAAACACACCACCCCACGTTCCTCGTCTCAGTTTGCAGAGCTCCATGGGCACTCTCAAAGCAGCCCGAGTTGGCACAGGTGGCAGCTTGTCCCTGGGCATCATCTTCGGATTCGCGAAAATCCAGCAGGCAGCCGGCCCCTAAGGGCCGAGGGCCTACCTGGTACACAAAAAGGCTTCTGCCCCGGTAAGCAAAACTCACCAGCCCACATTCCTGGTCTCAGTTTGCAGAGCTCCATGGGCACTCTCAAAGCAGCCCGAGTTGGCACAGGTGGCAGCTTGTCCCTGGGCGGCATCTTCGGATTCGCGGAAATCCAGCAGGCAGCCGGCCCCTAAGGGCCGAGGGCCTACCTGGTACACAAAAAGGCTTCTGCCCCGGTAAGCAAAACTCACCAGCCCACGTTCCTGGTCTCAGTTTGCACAGCTCCATGGGCACTCTCAAAGCAGCCCGAGTTGGCACAGGTGGCAGCTTGTCCCTGGGTCCCGGCATCTTCGGATTCGCGGAAATCCAAGGCAGCCGGCCCCTCCTACCTGGCAAAAAGGCTTCTGCCCCGGTAAGCCGCCCACGTTCCCTCAGTTTAGCTCCAGGGCACTCTCAAAGCAGCCCGAGTTGGCACAGGTGGCAGCTTGTCCCTGGGCGGCATCTTCTGGTACACAAAACTGGCTTCTGCCCCGGTAAGCAAAACTCACCAGCCCACGTTCCTGGTCTCAGTTTGCAGAGCTCCATGGGCACTCTCAAAGCAGCCCGAGTTGGCACAGGTGGCAGCTTGTCCCTGGGCGGCATCTTCGGATTCGCGGAAATCCAGCAGGCAGCCGGCCCCTAAGGGCCGAGGGCCTACCTGGTACACAAAAAGGCTTCTGCCCCGGTAAGCAAAACTCACCAGCCCACGTTCCTGGTCTCAGTTTGCAGAGCTCCATGGGCACTCTCAAAGCAGCCCGAGTTGGCACAGGTGGCAGCTTGTCCCTGGGCGGCATCTTCGGATTCGCGGAAATCCAGCAGGCAGCCGGCCCCTAAGGGCCGAGGGCCTACCTGGTACACAAAAAGGCTTCTGCTCCGGTAAGCAAAACTCACCAGCCCACGTTCCTGGTCTCAGTTTGCAGAGCTCCATGGGCACTCTCAAAGCAGCCCGAGTTGGCACAGGTGGCAGCTTGTCCCTGGGCATCATCTTCGGATTCGCGAAAATCCAGCAGGCAGCCGGCCCCTAAGGGCCGAGGGCCTACCTGGTACACAAAAAGGCTTCTGCCCCGGTAAGCAAAACTCACCAGCCCACATTCCTGGTCTCAGTTTGCAGAGCTCCATGGGCACTCTCAAAGCAGCCCGAGTTGGCACAGGTGGCAGCTTGTCCCTGGGCGGCATCTTCGGATTCGCGGAAATCCAGCAGGCAGCCGGCCCCTAAGGGCCGAGGGCCTACCTGGTACACAAAAAGGCTTCTGCCCCGGTAAGCAAAACTCACCAGCCCACGTTCCTGGTCTCAGTTTGCAGAGCTCCATGGGCACTCTCAAAGCAGCCCGAGTTGGCACAGGTGGCAGCTTGTCCCTGGGCGGCATCTTCGGATTCGCGGAAATCCAGCAGGCAGCCGGCCCCTAAGGGCTGAGGGCCTAACTGGTACACAAAAAGGCTTCTGCCCCGGTAAGCAAAACTCACCAGCCCACGTTCCTGGTCTCAGTTTGCAGAGCTCCATGGGCACTCTCAAAGCAGCCCGAGTTGGCACAGGTGGCAGCTTGTCCCTGGGCATCATCTTCGGATTCGCGAAAATCCAGCAGGCAGCCGGCCCCTAAGGGCCGAGGGCCTACCTGGTACACAAAAAGGCTTCTGCCCCGGTAAGCAAAACTCACCAGCCCACATTCCTGGTCTCAGTTTGCAGAGCTCCATGGGCACTCTCAAAGCAGCCCGAGTTGGCACAGGTGGCAGCTTGTCCCTGGGCACTCTCAAAGCAGCCCGAGTTGGCACAGGTGGCAGCTTGTCCCTGGGCGGCATCTTCGGATTCGCGGAAATCCAGCAGGCAGCCGGCCCCTAAGGGCCGAGGGCCTACCTGGTACACAAAAAGGCTTCTGCCCCGGTAAGCAAAACTCACCAGCCCACGTTCCTGGTCTCAGTTTGCAGAGCTCCATGGGCACTCTCAAAGCAGCCCGAGTTGGCACAGGTGGCAGCTTGTCCCTGGGCGGCATCTTCGGATTCGCGGAAATCCAGCAGGCAGCCGGCCCCTAAGGGCTGAGGGCCTAACTGGTACACAAAAAGGCTTCTGCCCCGGTAAGCAAAACTCACCAGCCCACGTTCCTGGTGTCAGTTTGCAGAGCTCCATGGGCACTCTCAAAGCAGCCCGAGTTGGTACAGGTGGCAGCTTGTCCCTGGGCGGCATCTTCGGATTCGCGGAAATCCAGCAGGCAGCCGGCCCCTAAGGGCCGAGGGCCTACCTGGTACACAAAAAGGCTTCTGCCCCGGTAAGCAAAACTCACCAGCCCACGTTCCTGGTCTCAGTTTGCAGAGCTCCATGGGCACTCTCAAAGCAGCCCGAGTTGGCACAGGTGGCAGCTTGTCCCTGGGCGGCATCTTCGGATTCGCGGAAATCCAGCAGGCAGCCGGCCCCTAAGGGCCGAGGGCCTACCTGGTACACAAAAAGGCTTCTGCTCCGGTAAGCAAAACTCACCAGCCCACGTTCCTGGTGTCAGTTTGCAGAGCTCCATGGGCACTCTCAAAGCAGCCCGAGTTGGCACAGGTGGCAGCTTGTCCCTGGGCATCATCTTCGGATTCGCGAAAATCCAGCAGGCAGCCGGCCCCTAAGGGCCGAGGGCCTACCTGGTACACAAAAAGGCTTCTGCCCCGGTAAGCAAAACTCACCAGCCCACATTCCTGGTCTCAGTTTGCAGAGCTCCATGGGCACTCTCAAAGCAGCCCGAGTTGGCACAGGTGGCAGCTTGTCCCTGGGCGGCATCTTCGGATTCGCGGAAATCCAGCAGGCAGCCGGCCCCTAAGGGCCGAGGGCCTACCTGGTACACAAAAAGGCTTCTGCCCCGGTAAGCAAAACTCACCAGCCCACGTTCCTGGTCTCAGTTTGCAGAGCTCCATGGGCACTCTCAAAGCAGCCCGAGTTGGCACAGGTGGCAGCTTGTCCCTGGGCGGCATCTTCGGATTCGCGGAAATCCAGCAGGCAGCCGGCCCCTAAGGGCTGAGGGCCTAACTGGTACACAAAAAGGCTTCTGCCCCGGTAAGCAAAACTCACCAGCCCACGTTCCTGGTGTCAGTTTGCAGAGCTCCATGGGCACTCTCAAAGCAGCCCGAGTTGGCACAGCTGGCAGCTTGTCCCTGGGCGGCATCTTCGGATTCGCGGAAATCCAGCAGGCAGCCGGCCCCTAAGGGCCGAGGGCCTACCTGGTACACAAAAAGGCTTCTGCCCCGGTAAGCAAAACTCACCAGCCCACGTTCCTGGTCTCAGTTTGCAGAGCTCCATGGGCACTCTCAAAGCAGCCCGAGTTGGCACAGGTGGCAGCTTGTCCCTGGGCGGCATCTTCGGATTCGCGGAAATCCAGCTGCCAGCCGGCCCCTAAGGGCCGAGGGCCTACCTGGTACACAAAAAGGCTTCTGCTCCGGTAAGCAAAACTCACCAGCCCACGTTCCTGGTGTCAGTTTGCAGAGCTCCATGGGCACTCTCAAAGCAGCCCGAGTTGGCACAGGTGGCAGCTTGTCCCTGGGCATCATCTTCGGATTCGCGAAAATCCAGCAGGCAGCCGGCCCCTAAGGGCCGAGGGCCTACCTGGTACACAAAAAGGCTTCTGCCCCGGTAAGCAAAACTCACCAGCCCACGTTCCTGGTCTCAGTTTGCAGAGCTCCATGGGCACTCTCAAAGCAGCCCGAGTTGGCACAGCTGGCAGCTAGTCCCTGGGCGGCATCTTCGGATTCGCGGAAATCCAGCAGGCAGACGGCCCCTAAGGGCCGAGGGCCTACCTGGTACACAAAAAGGCTTCTGCCCCGGTAAGCAAAACTCACCAGCCCACGTTCCTGGTGTCAGTTTGCAGAGCTCCATGGGCACTCTCAAAGCAGCCCGAGTTGGCACAGGTGGCAGCTTGTCCCTGGGCGGCATCTTCGGATTCGCGGAAATCCAGCAGGCAGCCGGCCCCTAAGGGCCGAGGGCCTACCTGGTACACAAAAAGGCTTCTGCCCCGGTAAGCAAAACTCACCAGCCCACGTTCCTGGTCTCAGTTTGCAGAGCTCCATGGGCACTCTCAAAGCAGCCCGAGTTGGCACAGCTGGCAGCTTGTCCCTGGGCGGCATCTTCGGATTCGCGGAAATCCAGCAGGCAGCCGGCCACTAAGGGCCGAGGGCCTACCTGGTACACAAAAAGGCTTCTGCTCCGGTAAGCAAAACTCACCAGCCCACGTTCCTGGTCTCAGTTTGCAGAGCTCCATGGGCACTCTCAAAGCAGCCCGAGTTGGCACAGCTGGCAGCTTGTCCCTGGGCGGCATCTTCGGATTCGCGGAAATCCAGCAGGCAGCCGGCCCCTAAGGGCCGAGGGCCTACCTGGTACACAAAAAGGCTTCTGCCCCGGTAAGCAAAACTCACCACCCCACGTTCCTGGTCTCAGTTTGCAGAGCTCCATGGGCACTCTCAAAGCAGCCCGAGTTGGCACAGGTGGCAGCTTGTCCCTGGGCGGCATCTTCGGATTCGTAGAAATCCAGCAGGCAGCCGGCCCCTAAGGGCCGAGGGCCTACCTGGTACACAAAAAGGCTTCTGCCCCGGTAAGCAAAACTCACCAGCCCACGTTCCTGGTCTCAGTTTGCAGAGCTCCATGGGCACTCTCAAAGCAGCCCGAGTTGGCACAGGTGGCAGCTTGTCCCTGGGCGGCATCTTCGGATTCGCGGAAATCCAGCAGGCAGCCGGCCCCTAAGGGCCGAGGGCCTACCTGGTACACAAAAAGGCTTCTGCCCCGGTAAGCAAAACTCACCAGCCCACGTTCCTGGTCTCAGTTTGCAGAGCTCCATGGGCACTCTGAAAGCAGCCCGAGTTGGCACAGGTGGCAGCTTGTCCCTGGGCGGCATCTTCGGATTCGCGGAAATCCAGCAGGCAGCCGGCCCCTAAGGGCCGAGGGCCTACCTGGTACACAACAAGGCTTCTGCCCCGGTAAGCAAAACTCACCAGCCCACGTTCCTGGTCTCAGTTTGCAGAGCTCCATGGGCACTCTCAAAGCAGCCCGAGTTGGCACAGGTGGCAGCTTGTCCCTGGGCGGCATCTTCGGATTCGCGGAAATCCAGCAGGCAGCCGGCCCCTAAGGGCCGAGGGCCTACCTGGTACACAAAAAGGCTTCTGCCCCGGTAAGCAAAACTCACCAGCCCACATTCCTGGTCTCAGTTTGCAGAGCTCCATGGGCACTCTCAAAGCAGCCCGAGTTGGCACAGGTGGCAGCTTGTCCCTGGGCGGCATCTTCGGATTCGCGGAAATCCAGCAGGCAGCCGGCCCCTAAGGGCCGAGGGCCTACCTGGTACACAAAAAGGCTTCTGCCCCGGTAAGCAAAACTCACCAGCCCACGTTCCTGGTCTCAGTTTGCAGAGCTCCATGGGCACTCTCAAAGCAGCCCGAGTTGGCACAGCTGGCAGCTTGTCCCTGGGCGGCATCTTCGGATTCGTGGAAATCCAGCAGGCAGCCGGCCCCTAAGGGCCGAGGGCCTACCTGGTACACAAAAAGGCTTCTGCCCCGGTAAGCAAAACACACCACCCCACGTTCCTGGTCTCAGTTTGCAGAGCTCCATGGGCACTCTCAAAGCAGCCCGAGTTGGCACAGGTGGCAGCTTGTCCCTGGGCATCATCTTCGGATTCGCGAAAATCCAGCAGGCAGCCGGCCCCTAAGGGCCGAGGGCCTACCTGGTACACAAAAAGGCTTCTGCCCCGGTAAGCAAAACTCACCAGCCCACATTCCTGGTCTCAGTTTGCAGAGCTCCATGGGCACTCTCAAAGCAGCCCGAGTTGGCACAGGTGGCAGCTTGTCCCTGGGCGGCATCTTCGGATTCGCGGAAATCCAGCAGGCAGCCGGCCCCTAAGGGCCGAGGGCCTACCTGGTACACAAAAAGGCTTCTGCCCCGGTAAGCAAAACTCACCAGCCCACGTTCCTGGTCTCAGTTTGCAGAGCTCCATGGGCACTCTCAAAGCAGCCCGAGTTGGCACAGGTGGCAGCTTGTCCCTGGGCGGCATCTTCGGATTCGCGGAAATCCAGCAGGCAGCCGGCCCCTAAGGGCTGAGGGCCTACCTGGTACACAAAAAGGCTTCTGCCCCGGTAAGCAAAACTCACCAGCCCACGTTCCTGGTCTCAGTTTGCAGAGCTCCATGGGCACTCTCAAAGCAGCCCGAGTTGGCACAGGTGGCAGCTTGTCCCTGGGCGGCATCTTCGGATTCGCGGAAATCCAGCAGGCAGCCGGCCCCTAAGGGCCAAGGGCCTACCTGGTACACAAAAAGGCTTCTGCCCCGGTAAGCAAAACTCACCAGCCCACGTTCCTGGTCTCAGTTTGCAGAGCTCCATGGGCACTCTCAAAGCAGCCCGAGTTGGCACAGCTGGCAGCTTGTCCCTGGGCGGCATCTTCGGATTCGCGGAAATCCAGCTGCCAGCCGGCCCCTAAGGGCCGAGGGCCTACCTGGTACACAAAAAGGCTTCTGCCCCGGTAAGCAAAACACACCACCCCACGTTCCTGGTGTCAGTTTGCAGAGCTCCATGGGCACTCTCAAAGCAGCCCGAGTTTGCACAGGTGGCAGCTTGTCCCTGGGCATCATCTTCGGATTCGCGAAAATCCAGCAGGCAGCCGGCCCCTAAGGGCCGAGGGCCTACCTGGTACACAAAAAGGCTTCTGCCCCGGTAAGGAAAACTCACCAGCCCACATTCCTGGTCTCAGTTTGCACAGCTCCATGGGCACTCTCAAAGCAGCCCGAGTTGGCACAGCTGGCAGCTAGTCCCTGGGCGGCATCTTCAGATTCGCGGAAATCCAGCAGGCAGACGGCCCCTAAGGGCCGAGGGCCTACCTGGTACACAAAAAGGCTTCTGCCCCGGTAAGCAAAACTCACCAGCCCACGTTCCTGGTCTCAGTTTGCAGAGCTCCATGGGCACTCTCAAAGCAGCCCGAGTTGGCACAGGTGGCAGCTTGTCCCTGGGCGGCATCTTCGGATTCGCGGAAATCCAGCAGGCAGCCGGCCCCTAAGGGCCGAGGGCCTACCTGGTACACAAAAAGGTTCTGCCCCGGTAAGCAGGCGGCATCTTCAGATTCGCTCCAGCAGGCAGACGGCCCCACCGAGGGCCTGGTACACAAAAAGGCTTCTGCCCCGGTAAGCAAAACTCACCAGCCCACGTTCCTGGTCTCAGTTTGCAGAGCTCCATGGGCAAAGCAGCCCTCAGGTGGCAGCTTGTCCCTGGGGGCACTCGGAAATCCAGCAGGCAGCCGGCCCCTAAGGGCCGAGGGCCTACCTGGTACACAAAAAGGCTTCTGCCCCGGTAAGCAGCCCACGTTCCTGGTGTCAGTTTGCAGAGCTCCAGTTGGCACAGCTGGCAGCTTGTCCCTGGGCGGCATCTTCGGATTCGCGGAAATCCAGCAGGCAGCCGGCCCCTAAGGCCCGAGGGCCTACCTGGTACACAAAAAGGCTTCTGCCCCGGTAAGCAAAACACACCAGCCCACGTTCCTGGTCTCAGTTTGCAGAGCTCCATGGGCACTCTCAAAGCAGCCCGAGTTGGCACAGGTGGCAGCTTGTCCCTGGGCGGCATCTTCGGATTCGCGGAAATCCAGCAGGCAGCCGGCCCCTAAGGGCCAAGGGCCTACCTGGTACACAAAAAGGCTTCTGCTCCGGTAAGCAAAACTCACCAGCCCACGTTCCTGGTCTCAGTTTGCAGAGCTCCATGGGCACTCTCAAAGCAGCCCGAGTTGGCACAGCTGGCAGCTTGTCCCTGGGCGGCATCTTCGGATTCGCGGAAATCCAGCAGGCAGCCGGCCCCTAAGGGCCGAGGGCCTACCTGGTACACAAAAAGGCTTCTGCCCCGGTAAGCAAAACTCACCACCCCACGTTCCTGGTCTCAGTTTGCAGAGCTCCATGGGCACTCTCAAAGCAGCCCGAGTTGGCACAGCTGGCAGCTTGTCCCTGGGCGGCATCTTCGGATTCGCGGAAATCCAGCAGGCAGCCGGCCCCTAAGGGCCGAGGGCCTACCTGGTACACAAAAAGGCTTCTGCCCCGGTAAGCAAAACTCACCAGCCCACATTCCTGGTCTCAGTTTGCAGAGCTCCATGGGCACTCTCAAAGCAGCCCGAGTTGGCACAGCTGGCAGCTTGTCCCTGGGCGGCATCTTCGGATTCGCGGAAATCCAGCTGCCAGCCGGCCCCTAAGGGCCGAGGGCCTACCTGGTACACAAAAAGGCTTCTGCCCCGGTAAGCAAAACTCACCACCCCACGTTCCTGGTCTCAGTTTGCAGAGCTGCATGGGCACTCTCAAAGCAGCCCGAGTTGGCACAGGTGGCAGCTTGTCCCTGGGCGGCATCTTCGGATTCGCGGAAATCCAGCAGGCAGCCGGCCCCTAAGGGCCGAGGGCCTACCTGGTACACAAAAAGGCTTCTGCCCCGGTAAGCAAAACTCACCAGCCCACGTTCCTGGTCTCAGTTTGCAGAGCTCCATGGGCACTCTCAAAGCAGCCCGAGTTGGCACAGGTGGCAGCTTGTCCCTGGGCGGCATCTTCGGATTCGTGGAAATCCAGCAGGCAGCCGGCCCCTAAGGGCCGAGGGCCTACCTGGTACACAAAAAGGCTTCTGCCCCGGTAAGCAAAACTCACCAGCCCACGTTCCTGGTCTCAGTTTGCAGAGCTCCATGGGCACTCTCAAAGCAGCCCGAGTTGGCACAGGTGGCAGCTTGTCCCTGGGCGGCATCTTCGGATTCGTGGAAATCCAGCAGGCAGCCGGCCCCTAAGGGCCGAGGGCCTACCTGGTACACAAAAAGGCTTCTGCCCCGGTAAGCAAAACTCACCAGCCCACGTTCCTGGTCTCAGTTTGCAGAGCTCCATGGGCACTCTCAAAGCAGCCCGAGTTGGCACAGGTGGCAGCTTGTCCCTGGGCGGCATCTTCGGATTCGCGGAAATCCAGCAGGCAGCCGGCCCCTAAGGGCCGAGGGCCTACCTGGTACACAAAAAGGCTTCTGCCCCGGTAAGCAAAACTCACCAGCCCACGTTCCTGGTGTCAGTTTGCAGAGCTCCATGGGCACTCTCAAAGCAGCCCGAGTTGGCACAGGTGGCAGCTTGTCCCTGGGCGGCATCTTCGGATTCGCGGAAATCCAGCAGGCAGCCGGCCCCTAAGGGCCGAGGGCCTACCTGGTACACAAAAAGGCTTCTGCCCCGGTAAGCAAAACTCACCAGCCCACATTCCTGGTCTCAGTTTGCAGAGCTCCATGGGCACTCTCAAAGCAGCCCGAGTTGGCACAGGTGGCAGCTTGTCCCTGGGCGGCATCTTCGGATTCGCGGAAATCCAGCAGGCAGCCGGCCCCTAAGGGCCGAGGGCCTACCTGGTACACAAAAAGGCTTCTGCCCCGGTAAGCAAAACTCACCAGCCCACGTTCCTGGTCTCAGTTTGCAGAGCTCCATGGGCACTCTCAAAGCAGCCCGAGTTGGCACAGGTGGCAGCTTGTCCCTGGGCGGCATCTTCGGATTCGCGGAAATCCAGCAGGCAGCCGGCCCCTAAGTGCCGAGGGCCTACCTGGTACACAAAAAGGCTTCTGCCCCGGTAAGCAAAACTCACCAGCCCACGTTCCTGGTGTCAGTTTGCAGAGCTCCATGGGCACTCTCAAAGCAGCCCGAGTTGGCACAGGTGGCAGCTTGTCCCTGGGCACCATCTGCGGATTCGTGGAAATCCAGCTGCCAGCCGGCCCCTAAGGGCCGAGGGCCTACCTGGTACACAAAAAGGCTTCTGCCCCGGTAAGCAAAACTCACCAGCCCACGTTCCTGGTCTCAGTTTGCAGAGCTCCATGGGCACTCTCAAAGCAGCCCGAGTTGGCACAGGTGGCAGCTTGTCCCTGGGCGGCATCTTCGGATTCGCGGAAATCCAGCAGGCAGCCGGCCCCTAAGGGCCGAGGGCCTACCTGGTACACAAAAAGGCTTCTGCCCCGGTAAGCAAAACTCACCAGCCCACGTTCCTGGTGTCAGTTTGCAGAGCTCCATGGGCACTCTCAAAGCAGCCCGAGTTGGCACAGGTGGCAGCTTGTCCCTGGGCGGCATCTTCGGATTCGCGGAAATCCAGCAGGCAGCCGGCCCCTAAGGGCCGAGGGCCTACCTGGTACACAAAAAGGCTTCTGCCCCGGTAAGCAAAACTCACCAGCCCACGTTCCTGGTGTCAGTTTGCACAGCTCCATGGGCACTCTCAAAGCAGCCCGAGTTGGCACAGGTGGCAGCTTGTCCCTGGGCGGCATCTTCGGATTCGCGGAAATCCAGCAGGCAGCCGGCCCCTAAGGGCCGAGGGCCTACCTGGTACACAAAAAGGCTTCTGCCCCGGTAAGCAAAACTCACCAGCCCACGTTCCTGGTCTCAGTTTGCAGAGCTCCATGGGCACTCTCAAAGCAGCCCGAGTTGGCACAGGTGGCAGCTTGTCCCTGGGCGGCATCTTCGGATTCGCGGAAATCCAGCAGGCAGCCGGCCCCTAAGTGCCGAGGGCCTACCTGGTACACAAAAAGGCTTCTGCCCCGGTAAGCAAAACTCACCAGCCCACGTTCCTGGTGTCAGTTTGCAGAGCTCCATGGGCACTCTCAAAGCAGCCCGAGTTGGCACAGGTGGCAGCTTGTCCCTGGGCACCATCTGCGGATTCGTGGAAATCCAGCTGCCAGCCGGCCCCTAAGGGCCGAGGGCCTACCTGGTACACAAAAAGGCTTCTGCCCCGGTAAGCAAAACTCACCAGCCCACGTTCCTGGTCTCAGTTTGCAGAGCTCCATGGGCACTCTCAAAGCAGCCCGAGTTGGCACAGGTGGCAGCTTGTCCCTGGGCGGCATCTTCGGATTCGCGGAAATCCAGCAGGCAGCCGGCCCCTAAGGGCCGAGGGCCTACCTGGTACACAAAAAGGCTTCTGCCCCGGTAAGCAAAACTCACCAGCCCACGTTCCTGGTCTCAGTTTGCAGAGCTCCATGGGCACTCTCAAAGCAGCCCGAGTTGGCACAGGTGGCAGCTTGTCCCTGGGCGGCATCTTCGGATTCGCGGAAATCCAGCAGGCAGCCGGCCCCTAAGGGCCGAGGGCCTACCTGGTACACAAAAAGGCTTCTGCCCCGGTAAGCAAAACTCACCAGCTGGTCTCACGTTGGGCACTCTGGTCTCAGTTTGCAGAGCTCCATGGGCACTCTCAAAGCAGCCCGAGTCCATGGCACAGCTGGCAGCTTGTCCCTGGGCGGCATCTTCGGATTCGCGGAAATCCAGCAGGCAGCCGGCCCCTAAGGGCCGAGGGCCTACCTGGTACACAAAAAGGCTTCTGCCCCGGTAAGCAAAACTCACCAGCCCACGTTCCTGGTCTCAGTTTGCAGAGCTCCATGGGCACTCTCAAAGCAGCCCGAGTTGGCACAGGTGGCAGCTTGTCCCTGGGCGGCATCTTCGGATTCGCGGAAATCCAGCAGGCAGCCGGCCCCTAAGGGCCGAGGGCCTACCTGGTACACAAAAAGGCTTCTGCCCCGGTAAGCAAAACTCACCACCCCACGTTCCTGGTCTCAGTTTGCAGAGCTCCATGGGCACTCTCAAAGCAGCCCGAGTTGGCACAGGTGGCAGCTTCTCCCTGGGCGGCATCTTTGGATTCGCGGAAATCCAGCAGGCAGCCGGCCCCTAAGTGCCGAGGGCCTACCTGGTACACAAAAAGGCTTCTGCCCCGGTAAGCAAAACTCACCAGCCCACGTTCCTGGTCTCAGTTTGCAGAGCTCCATGGGCACTCTCAAAGCAGCCCGAGTTGGCACAGGTGGCAGCTTGTCCCTGGGCGGCATCTTCGGATTCGTGGAAATCCAGCAGGCAGCCGGCCCCTAAGGGCCGAGGGCCTACCTGGTACACAAAAAGGCTTCTGCCCCGGTAAGCAAAACTCACCAGCCCACGTTCCTGGTCTCAGTTTGCAGAGCTCCATGGGCACTCTCAAAGCAGCCCGAGTTGGCACAGGTGGCAGCTTGTCCCTGGGCGGCATCTTCGGATTCGTGGAAATCCAGCAGGCAGCCGGCCCCTAAGGGCCGAGGGCCTACCTGGTACACAAAAAGGCTTCTGCCCCGGTAAGCAAAACTCACCAGCCCACGTTCCTGGTGTCAGTTTGCAGAGCTCCATGGGCACTCTCAAAGCAGCCCGAGTTGGCACAGGTGGCAGCTTGTCCCTGGGCGGCATCTTCGGATTCGCGGAAATCCAGCAGGCAGCCGGCCCCTAAGGGCCGAGGGCCTACCTGGTACACAAAAAGGCTTCTGCCCCGGTAAGCAAAACTCACCACCCCACGTTCCTGGTCTCAGTTTGCAGAGCTCCATGGGCACTCTCAAAGCAGCCCGAGTTGGCACAGCTGGCAGCTTGTCCCTGGGCGGCATCTTCGGATTCGCGGAAATCCAGCTGCCAGCCGGCCCCTAAGGGCCGAGGGCCTACCTGGTACACACCAAAAGGCTTCTGCCCCGGTAAGCAAAACTCACCACCCCACGCTTCTGCCCCGGTAAGCAAAACTGGTCTCAGTTTGCAGAGCTCCATGGGCACTCTCAAAGCAGCCCGAGTTGGCACAGGTGGCAGCTTGTCCCTGGGCGGCATCTTCGGATTCGCGGAAATCCAGCAGGCAGCCGGCCCCTAAGGGCCGAGGGCCTACCTGGTACACAAAAAGGCTTCTGCCCCGGTAAGCAAAACTCACCAGCCCACGTTCCTGGTCTCAGTTTGCAGAGCTCCATGGGCACTCTCAAAGCAGCCCGAGTTGGCACAGCTGGCAGCTTGTCCCTGGGCGGCATCTTCGGATTCGCGGAAATCCAGCAGGCAGCCGGCCCCTAAGTGCCGAGGGCCTACCTGGTACACAAAAAGGCTTCTGCCCCGGTAAGCAAAACTCACCACCCCACGTTCCTGGTCTCAGTTTGCAGAGCTCCATGGGCACTCTCAAAGCAGCCCGAGTTGGCACAGCTGGCAGCTTGTCCCTGGGCGGCATCTTCGGATTCGTGGAAATCCAGCAGGCAGCCGGCCCCTAAGGGCCGAGGGCCTACCTGGTACACAAAAAGGCTTCTGCCCCGGTAAGCAAAACTCACCAGCCCATGTTCCTGGTCTCAGTTTGCAGAGCTCCATGGGCACTCTCAAAGCAGCCCGAGTTGGCACAGGTGGCAGCTTGTCCCTAAGGGCGGCATCTTCGGATTCGTGGAAATCCAGCAGGCAGCCGGCCCCTAAGGGCCAAGGGCCTACCTGGTACACAAAAAGGCTTCTGCTCCGGTAAGCAAAACTCACCAGCCCACGTTCCTGGTCTCAGTTTGCAGAGCTCCATGGGCACTCTCAAAGCAGCCCGAGTTGGCACAGCTGGCAGCTTGTCCCTGGGCGGCATCTTCGGATTCGCGGAAATCCAGCAGGCAGCCGGCCCCTAAGGGCCGAGGGCCTACCTGGTACACAAAAAGGCTTCTGCCCCGGTAAGCAAAACTCACCAGCCCACGTTCCTGGTCTCAGTTTGCAGAGCTCCATGGGCACTCTCAAAGCAGCCCGAGTTGGCACAGGTGGCAGCTTGTCCCTGGGCGGCATCTTCGGATTCGCGGAAATCCAGCAGGCAGCCGGCCCCTAAGGGCCGAGGGCCTACCTGGTACACAAAAAGGCTTCTGCCCCGGTAAGCAAAACTCACCAGCCCACATTCCTGGTCTCAGTTTGCACAGCTCCATGGGCACTCTCAAAGCAGCCCGAGTTGGCACAGCTGGCAGCTTGTCCCTGGGCGGCATCTTCGGATTCGCGGAAATCCAGCAGGCAGCCGGCCCCTAAGGGCCGAGGGCCTACCTGGTACACAAAAAGGCTTCTGCCCCGGTAAGCAAAACTCACCAGCCCACGTTCCTGGTCTCAGTTTGCAGAGCTCCATGGGCACTCTCAAAGCAGCCGAGTTGGCACAGCTGGCAGCTTGTCCCTGGGCGGCATCTTCGGATTCGCGGAAATCCAGCTGCCAGCCGGCCCCTAAGGGCGAGGGCCTACCTGGTACACAAAAAGGCTTCTGCCCCGGTAAGCAAAACTCACCACCCCACGTTCCTGGTCTCAGTTTGCAGAGCTGCATGGGCACTCTCAAAGCAGCCCGAGTTGGCACAGGTGGCAGCTTGTCCCTGGGCGGCATCTTCGGATTCGCGGAAATCCAGCAGGCAGCCGGCCCCTAAGGGCCGAGGGCCTACCTGGTACACAAAAAGGCTTCTGCCCCGGTAAGCAAAACTCACCAGCCCACGTTCCTGGTCTCAGTTTGCAGAGCTGCATGGGCACTCTCAAAGCAGCCCGAGTTGGCACAGGTGGCAGCTTGTCCCTGGGCGGCATCTTCGGATTCGCGGAAATCCAGCAGGCAGCCGGCCCCTAAGGGCCGAGGGCCTACCTGGTACACAAAAAGGCTTCTGCCCCGGTAAGCAAAACTCACCAGCCCACGTTCCTGGTCTCAGTTTGCAGAGCTCCATGGGCACTCTCAAAGCAGCCCGAGTTGGCACAGGTGGCAGCTTGTCCCTGGGCGGCATCTTCGGATTCGTGGAAATCCAGCAGGCAGCCGGCCCCTAAGGACCGAGGGCCTACCTGGTACACAAAAAGGCTTCTGCTCCGGTAAGCAAAACTCACCAGCCCACGTTCCTGGTCTCAGTTTGCAGAGCTCCATGGGCACTCTCAAAGCAGCCCGAGTTGGCACAGCTGGCAGCTTGTCCCTGGGCGGCATCTTCGGATTCGCGGAAATCCAGCAGGCAGCCGGCCCCTAAGGGCCGAGGGCCTACCTGGTACACAAAAAGGCTTCTGCCCCGGTAAGCAAAACTCACCAGCCCACGTTCCTGGTCTCAGTTTGCAGAGCTCCATGGGCACTCTCAAAGCAGCCCGAGTTGGCACAGGTGGCAGCTTGTCCCTGGGCGGCATCTTCGGATTCGCGGAAATCCAGCAGGCAGCCGGCCCCTAAGGGCCGAGGGCCTACCTGGTACACAAAAAGGCTTCTGCCCCGGTAAGCAAAACTCACCAGCCCACATTCCTGGTCTCAGTTTGCAGAGCTCCATGGGCACTCTCAAAGCAGCCCGAGTTGGCACAGGTGGCAGCTTGTCCCTGGGCGGCATCTTCGGATTCGCGGAAATCCAGCAGGCAGCCGGCCCCTAAGGGCCGAGGGCCTACCTGGTACACAAAAAGGCTTCTGCCCCGGTAAGCAAAACTCACCAGCCCACGTTCCTGGTCTCAGTTTGCAGAGCTCCATGGGCACTCTCAAAGCAGCCCGAGTTGGCACAGGTGGCAGCTTGTCCCTGGGCGGCATCTTCGGATTCGCGGAAATCCAGCAGGCAGCCGGCCCCTAAGGGCCGAGGGCCTACCTGGTACACAAAAAGGCTTCTGCCCCGGTAAGCAAAACTCACCAGCCCACGTTCCTGGTCTCAGTTTGCAGAGCTCCATGGGCACTCTCAAAGCAGCCCGAGTTGGCACAGGTGGCAGCTTGTCCCTGGGCGGCATCTTCGGATTCGCGGAAATCCAGCAGGCAGCCGGCCCCTAAGGGCCGAGGGCCTACCTGGTACACAAAAAGGCTTCTGCCCCGGTAAGCAAAACTCACCACCCCACGTTCCTGGTCTCAGTTTGCAGAGCTCCATGGGCACTCTCAAAGCAGCCCGAGTTGGCACAGGTGGCAGCTTCTCCCTGGGCGGCATCTTCGGATTCGCGGAAATCCAGCAGGCAGCCGGCC